>NC_021164.2:59005584-59025369 GCF_000331145.2 Cicer arietinum | reverse complement strand
ATAAAAAGTCATATATATATATATATATATATATATATATATATATATATATATATATATAAAAGACTAGGGTTACAAAATAGTGTCTCAAATAAATCACAAAACAATTTTGTCTGGCTTTAATTTTTAAGTAAAAATACATTTTTAGTCTTTTAAGTATAACTCAAATTTCTCTTAGGTTTTTTAAATTTATTTTTCTCAATCTGGTCATTTAAGTTACATTCATTTGCATCATTAGTATTTAATATGTACTAAATTATGCATGCAGTCCTGTAAGTTTGAATTATTTTTTTGAATTGTTGTCATAAAATGTTAAGATATAATCGAAACAAGTTGACTGTCCAAACTACTTTACATGTGAAATAAGTTAAAGACAATCATTATGTGGATAAACCTTTATTACCTTTGTTTTAAAATTGTACGTGTGTTTAAATTATCTTAGAGAAAATCAAAAAATATAAATCATTTATAAAATTTGATGAAAGTTTTTCTAAATGATTAATATGAGAGATGTATTGTTGCAACACTTGGCTCAATTTCAAATGATAAAAAAATTTCAATTGAATTAATTGTTATTGAAATCGAGATATTGAGCTGAGAATGCATGGTTTGGGTTGTTTCTTCTTGTAGCACAACCATGATAGGAACGCACAATGTTTTAGTGAGGAAGAAGGAAGATCCAGCCGCGATCCTCTTCACCAGCAATTGTGGAGGCGAGTTGAGACACTCAAGTGTCTGAAAAACACTGGATTGAACGATTTTGCAAGTCAACGGGGCCGTAATAGCGAGAGGGAGGGAGGGAGGGAGAGAAGGTAGAAGGAGAATGATGGAAAGAATACACAGAATGGTTGGGGGAAGACAACTTCAAATTGAAAGAGAAAATGGCATGTGATTGGCACATGAGTCACTTGAGTAGCCTTTAAATTTCAGCCACACATTTTAATCTAACAGCATTAATCATCCATTTCATTCTGACATTCTCAGTTGATATGGCTATATATATTAATTAAGCCTTCATAATATTTTTATATTTAAATTTGTATTTGTATTTAATCCTTTTAAATGTTTAATAAGAGTTTTTTTGTTTTGTTTTCTGTCTTTGCAAATTAGGAATCACGATAACTAAGACCTAGGTATTTTCATATCCACAAATTCTCCAAGTTATGAATTATTTTATGTAATTTTGGTTAGAATGTAAACACTTCGTTTTATCAAATTTGCGATTTTGATTTCTCTTTTTTTTATTTTTATTTTATTTTTTTATAATTTTAATCCATTAATTTTTAAAATTGTTGATATTTGGTTCCTTCATCTTAATTTGAATTTCAATTTGATAATCTGTCAATCATTTTAGTGATGTGTACATGATAACGTGGGAAATAATAGTGATTAAGAATTTAAATTTATTTTAAATTAAATAATACCACTTTAATAATTTTTTAAAAACTAAATAAATAAATAGTTGAGAAATTCATTTTTTTACTATAAAATTTCTAAATATTAAAAAATTAATTTTTTTTTTACAATCACTGTCTTTTTAATTAAAAATAAATAAATTTTACAAAAAAATTTATATGTAAGAAAAGTTCTTATTCACAAAAAATTCTTTACTTTGAAATAATAAAAGTAATGCATTTTTTGTGAATATTTTATTTTTTTTCAAAGTTTTCGAAACAAAAAAAAATGATTTTTTTTTCTTTCAAATATTTAAAAAATAATAATTGTTAAGAAAAACTGATTTTTTTTTCCAAAATTTTTAAGGTAAAAAGAAATTAAAAAAATTTAAAAGGATATTATTAAATTTAAATTTCACATCACCATAATTTGTCACATCATCATATGCACATTAATAAAATGATTGTCACATCACCAATTTCAAATTAAATCTAACAAGGAAGACCAAATGCCAACAATTTTAAAAATTAAGAAATCAAAACTACCAAGAAAAATAGAAGTTAAAATTACGAATTTAGTAAATTGAGAGATTAAAATTGCATTTTAATTTATAATTTTTCACTATATCGCCTCATTCTTTTCTACCCTTTGGGATTAGGTTTTGGAGATACAAGGGCAGCAAAATATATGTGATATTGGGTTTTAGGTTATCATCGGATTAAGCCTCGGCCAAATACAAGACATATGGTATCCTTCAAAACTTATATAAAAACGAGATACATCATACCAATTAATTAAAATTTTAATTTTTTTAAAATATGAGGTAATTAAAATTATAAAATCATAATAATAACACATATTATTATGTCATATATATATTTTGAAGTAGTTAAAATATTATTAGAAATGGGTTGAATAGAGATATTGTATTTTTAAAATTTTCTTATGATCCTTTTAAAATTGTATCCTCTAAGAGAGAATAAAATGTAAAGTTAGGAGGATAAACGTTTGTAACTAAAATGAGTTTTAGACAAATAACTTGTAAAGAGTATAGAAAAGACACACACAAATTTATACTAATTCACTCAAAATGGATTACGTCTAGTTATTCACTAACTTGTGAGTTTCACTATAGTTCAAAATGATTTGTCCTCTAACGAGACTCTTTTTCTCTGTGTTTGTTTTTAGCCTCACCAGGCTTACAATTTATTTCTTCTTGATTTACAGCTATCACCAAGTTTATAATAACTTGAGGATATAAACATTTTGATAGTAGTAATAAGTGTATGATTCTTTTTCTCTAATAAACTTTCTAAGATGATACCTTCAAAATATAGTTAAGAAAAATAGAAAGTATTATGAAAGGATGAGATAGCTCTTCTTAGCTTTTAGTACTTCTCTTTTGTATGAGTTGTTGTGTGTTGAATATGGATTAGTTCATTTCCTTTTATAGAGGTGATGAAGCTTCAATTATGAAGAAAAATACAAAGTATATGTTGGAATCATGGTTAATTGTCCATGGTCTTTTCTTTTATTTACCAAAGTGTCATCAATCTGTCATTGTAAGACAAAAGCTTAGGAGGATGAGTTTCTGGTCTGTCCTCAGATGGGAGGATTGAGATTCCACGAATTATGACATGACTTGTGCTTTTGGCTTTTTCCTTTTCCAAGAACTATAGGGTCTTGCTTTTTTGTGAAGGACAACACATTTTTGTACTTTGGTACTTTTACTCATTTTCCTATGTATGAGGATGAATAGAAATAAAAGTTCATCATTTCTTCTGTTTAGTTTATCCTATGTTATGAATTCATCGTTATGCTTCAGTAACATAGATTCATCTTCTTTTAATTTTTTGACATGAATTCATCATTTCTTAAGTATTGTATATCATATGTCTTACATGTTACAATTTCATCCTCCACTTGTTTATTCTCTAATGTAAAGGATATGTTAAAAGGTGTAAAATACAATTCATTTGGTCAAGGATGTGAGAAACCTAATTCCTAAATTTGATACACTCAAGAGCACATGTTAGATAGCATCTATTATCATAATCTTCGAAATAATTTTGTTATCATTGAAACATTTGAGAGAGATTTTTTCTCAATATATATATATAGGTACTAAGGTACTTGTACCGACACTCATACTAGTGGATATAGATTAGATCGAATTAAATAATTTTTTTAAAATATGATTTTCTTTAATTTTATTAATAAGTGTAGCTCAATGGTATGAATTATCCACACAAAAAGTTATAAAATTTAATCTATTCTATTAACAAATTTCACCTCCTTTAACTAATTACTTATTATTATTTATAAAACTAATTTTAAAATGTATTTATATTTTTGTTATACAAAAATCTAACTAGTCAAAACAGAAAAAGAAAAAGAAAAAAAGAGAGAGAGAGAGAGAGAGAAAAAAAAAGTCAAAGGTCTCATAGAATGGTAAAGATTTATGTGCAAGAAGAGAGGGAAAGAACCCTACAACCACCACCACCACCACCACATATATCTCCCACCCCATTACCACAAATTGTACTAAAACATCTCTAATAGATACTTACTTTTATGACTATTGAAAATTTCATCAACGAATACAAAAAAAAAAAACTATTAAGATGAGTTAGTTATGTGAAAGTAGTTTAATTGGCTGGTTAAAAGACGTTGAAGAAATTTTAAGCAGTATATCTCATATTCAAATTTGAAAACTTATAAAATCTATCTAGTTGTAACATTTGTCTATAAAAAAAAAGTGTTATTTCTTCTTACTTACTTCACTAAATAAATTAATATTTTTGAAACATAATAATTAGAGTTTTTTTTAGAGTTTTAGAAGGGACGAGAGAGTTTAAAAAAAAAGGACGGACGAAGTGGGAAGAGTAGATGGTTTTGGAATAAGTTTTGGGGTGTTTTTTTAATAATACTAAATTTTCTAATTTAGATAACTCAAAAATTGCATCGAGGAGAAATTCTAAGGGTTTTGGTAAATTATTCAAATTTAACATATGTTGTTCTAATACACTTAATATTAAAAATATATTAATTATAAATATTTATTTATTATTTTTAAATAAAATATGAATATTTTTTTTATTTTTTCTTTTACTCCCCTCCTCTTAAATTATCATCTCCTTCAAACTCCCGAACAAAGTCTAAGTAGTTTTTTTAGGTACTAATATCAACAAATTTAATATTTATTAAATATTACACTCTGTCCAAATTTTTAAATCATTTAAAAAAATTAAATTGTTCCAAATTATATGGTGTATAACAGTATTAATGAAAAATTAATATTTCTTTATATATTATGCCATTAGCTATTTATTCATTCTTATTCTAATTCTATTAATTTATTTTTCTTATGCTATTAATAAAGGATAATTTTGTAACTTTACTCACAATTTCTCTTTCCCGTACAGAACTAACTATGTTTCTTAATTTAAATGAAATAATCAAAGTAATTTATAATTTGAGACAAAAGTAATAACAAAAATTATAACAAGAGATGTCAAACTTAGATATCAAAATATAGAAATTATTATATTATATCTCAAGAGAGTATTAAACACTTCTTCTTCTTTTTAGAATGAATTTTTCACGATTAATTTATTCCGAAGAAAATAAATCGTAATCTTGCATTATTCAAAAAAAAATTATCGTTTATTTGTCTCTCTTTAACCACCAAATCAACTTTCTATCTATTATCATTCAATTATTACTATCTACACTATCTCTAAAGCATTAGTTAAACTTTGTATTTGTTACAGTAGAAAAATACCATTAGTTAATACTAGTGGCACATCAATAAATTTTCTTTGATGGAACTATAAAATAGTATATATATTTGGACCAAAGAAAAAAAAATTTCTTATAAAATACATAATTATAATAACTAAACAAACACAAAATAAATGAGTGTTTCTACAAACTACAATTATCCTCTACAAGATTTTATATTCTGAAAATTTTCAATAATTTTTTAATATTTTGATGTTAAAGTAAAAAATTTAAACTTTAAATGTAAAAAATGAAATATTAAGAAGAAGAGAAAAAAAATGATTGATGATGGTGTTATGAGAAAATATAAGTCCGTAAGGACAACAAGAGTGAATAGTAAAGTTTGAGAGATGATGTGTAGTGGGAGAATGGTAAAAATGTGAAAACATAAAATAAAATAAAAAATGTAATTTTAACTTTGTGTCATTGTGTGTGACTGTATTAAGTAAAAAAAAGAAAATTTGGGCGGTGGTAGTGGATCTAGAACTATAAAATTATATGGGGACTTAAAATAAAATAAAGGGAAATTGCATTGATATTTCTTAGTTCTTTATATAAGACATTTACTCTCCTTTAGTTTTCACAATACACCCACCTACCTTGTATTCAATAATAACAAAAAAACTATATCAAATTATTTTGTTACATTTATATCTATTCATGTCATTTATTAAATGATACGACTGTTGTTGTTTTTTTTTAAATTGTAGAGGTACAATTGACAACATCCATACATCTAATATTTACAATTTAAAAGATATCTTTATGTTTTTAATAGCATAATTATAGTATATATTCGAGTGTATTTTTTATAAAAAAAAATTAGAGATGTAAGTGTCACAGAAAAAAAAAATATTTTACATAATTTTTTTAACAAATAGAATGAAGATAAATGCATTTAAAAAATTAAAAAAGACGTAAATATTATTTGAAGAGATATCTAAAATAGTAAATACAATTTCTCCTAAAAATAATAATATTATGATAAAAAAAATTGTTTTCATGTAAGAACAAGGATTTTTTTTATCAATATATCCATTTTTATTTATTTATTTCTCCAAATGCCCTAGTTTGAAAACTATTTTTCCAAATGTCCTACTTTTTTTAAAAGTAGGAAGTCGTTCTCTTGGGAAGCGACCGTTTAAAGACGAATTTTTTGAAACTCAATAGAAGGTCGCTTTCTGGGGAAACGACTTCTAACTGAGTAATAATAATTTTTTGTTATATTTTAATATTTTAATAATAATAATAATAAATAATACATTAATAAATAACAATAATAATAATAATAAATAATAATAATAATTTTCTACTTACCAAATTATACTATATGTGATTAATCAATTTGCTACTTAACAAATTGGACAATTTGCAATTAATCAATTTATTACTTACCAAATTATACAATAAATTAATTTTCTCATTTGATGGTTAAATTAATGATATATCACAAATTGCTAAAATTAATTTTGTCATTAAATATGATTTAGTAAATTGATTTAATATAAAAAAAATTATTCGTGTGATTGGAAAAAGTAATAAAAGTAAAAAATATACCTAATCTAATCAATATATATATATATATATATATATATATATATATATTTAAAATATCTTTGAAAAATGAATATATTTAATTTGATTTTATCTTTTGAGATAAGTTAACAAGACATTAGTATACAATATATTACCTGATTTTATCTTAATATATTAAAAAAAATTATTCGTGTGATTGGTAATGTGGCAAAATATATATATCAAAATTAATGTGGTTGAATAAATGTGACAAAACAAACAAGGTAATGCAGATTTAATTTACCAATCACATGAATCAATTTTTTTGATATTAAATCAATTTATAAATTAATGAAAAAATTAATTAATTTACCAAATCATATTTAATGAGAAAATTAATGAAAAATTTAATCAATTGTACAATTTGGTAACAAATTGATTAATCATAATTGTCCGATTTGGTAAATAGCAAATTCAGTAAGTATCAAATTAATTTTAGCAAATTAACTAATCACAAATTGTACAATTTGGTAAGTAGCAAATTATTATTATTATTATTATTATTATTATTATTATTATTATTATTATTATTTATTAAATGTATTATTTATTCTAATTATTTATTAATATATTAAATTCATATAATAATGGTCGAGGAAGTAATATATTTAAATATAATGTATTTTTATCATTAATTTAATGTATTTTGTTTAATTTTCATGTTATTAATATAAATTTATTTTTATTTAATTGTTATTATTATTTAATTTTGATTATCATTTAATTTATTTATTTTTTTGAAATTTATAATATAATTTAATCATTTTAATTTTAATAGTTTTTAACTATAATTATAATAAATATTTATTATAATAATAATAATTAAAATATAATATTTATTTATAATTTATTAATGTACTTTATTTTAATTTATTATTAGTGTTTTATTTTTTAAATAATTAAATTAATAACTCTAATAATAAACAAATATTAAGATATTAAAGAAAAAATTAGTACTCGTTATAAGTCGCTTCCTCAAAAAACAATCTTCTATTGAGTTTAAAAAAATTTGTATTTAGATCGGTTTCCCAAGAGATTACCTCTTACTTTTAAAAGAGAAAAAAAAATAGGACATTTAAAGAAATAATTTTCAAAATAAAATATTTATGAAAATAAATAAATAAAAAGAAATATAATGATAAAAAAACTCAAGAACAAGAACCCCTATTAGTAGTATAATAGACCCGCCGCCTGTTAATAGGAATAATTTGACAAATTGATATTTTGTCTTGTATTTAATAGTAAGGGTACTGAATAAGATTATGGTTAATATGTTTGTATTCTGAATGGGAAGACCCGCATCGAATGGTTAGTGTAATTTAATTTGAATATGTGTTAAAAAACTGAAAGTAAAGAGAGTACATAAGAGATGTATTCCACTATTCAGAAGAAAAAGAAAAAGAAAGTGAGAGAGATGTATAGTTATTCCACTCCACTGCTTTTCTGCGTCACCGAAGAAGCATCTCATATCAACATCACATTGCTTTTTACATTTCTTTTCCATTTTCTCTCTCATGTCCCACCTGGCTAAAAGCCTCTCGATTTGACCTCCAATTTTGTTTTTATCTTTTTTCTTTCAATAATGTTTGCTATCGACTTTTAAACATAAATGCACTAATATAATAAATTCACTTGCAGTTTTACTTCTTCATTTTTTTACTCATTTATCAAATTATTATTTTTTATTTTAAAAGTTGATATTTTTTATATTTTTATATAATAATAATAATGATTTAGAATTATAAAATCAAAATAAAATACTGTAAAAATTTAATTTTAAATTTTAAAAATATATAATATTTATAATTTAATTAATAAAATATAAATAATTAATATATTAGATGATTTTATATTATTAAATTGTATCTTATATTATTTAAAATATGTTAAATTATTATTTTTTATTATAAAATATGAAAAATTAAAACTATAAACTTTAAAAATAGAGAATTATTTCTATAAATTAATAAAAATTAAAATTAAAATTGCAATTAAATTTGATAAGTATAATAAATTTACGATACGTACGATAAAACAATAGAAATAGAGAGAAAATATGACTATCACAAAATTTAAGTGTGCTTTTACATTGTATAATTGTTGTGTTTGTTTTGCATTTGCCAAGGTTTTCACCTTAATGTCTTCTTAGTATTTTTGTTCCTTATTCGAATATAACAAATTAAACATAATGAGTTGGGGACCTTCTTCCTCTGGAAATATGAACTTTGTGAGTGTCCACAAAACCCTCCCGTTGCTCAACACACATCTTGCTATCGTAGTTGACTCCATTAGTGTACACTTTAAAATTGACAAAAGTTGCACCGTATATATTTATTTTTACTTGAAAGATATTTGGATATCATAATTTATATCGGATACTGTATTTATATATTGTCTTTACTCTTAATAATTTTATTTCTCTCCTTTCACTTCAATTACAATACACATTTATTTGTATGTATTTTTATACGATGTCAGTATATAATGACTCAAATATAATGTCCAAATTATGTTAAGTATTGTGTTTAGGACTACTCATGTGTAGTCATTTAATATTGAGTGATAATTATTAGAAGATGTAATTTTTTAGAAGGGATAGTTTTATGTTTGTGGTAATTATTTGAAGAGGTAGTTTTCATTAATTAAAAAAAAAAAAACTGTTGTGCAGCAGTAGTTTTCGTTTTCTTTGTTTTAGGCTATACGTATATGTATGTAAAATAGCATCTCTTTTCAAATTAATAATAAGAACTTTTTTCCTTTCAATTATTCTCTCTTTGTTTTTTGTCTATATCTTTTTCAATTAACAACAAATAATACTACTCTGATGACTATCACACTGTGCCCTTTTTTTTATATCTCCTTTTTTTAATTTTGCTATCTTGACTACTTTAAAAAAATTGAATTACCAACAAAATTTAAATGAAAAAGTAAAATAAGTCTCGAAAAGTGCATTTAGTATCAAGCTTTTGCAAAAAATTTACATGTAAAAAATTACACAAATACTTCATCCGTCTCATAATAATTGTTATTTTAGAAAAATAAGTTTATTTAAAAATAAATATTATTATCAATTTTCAATATAATTAAATTATTTTTATATTCTATTTTTATTTATTTGTACAAAAATATTATTGTTGTAGTACACATAAATGTTTTGAATGTAATTAATTATGATGATAATTGTAATTCCTTTATTTTGATATTAAACCATAATGCAATGCAAAATACCAATCCTAATCCTGTTTAATATAGTTTGTATTTTTCTATTGGAACATGTCCAAGAAGTATTGAACAGCTGGAAAATGTAAATAATGTTGAATCAAATGAGAGAAACTAGGATGAGATTGACAGCAATCAAGGGAGTAAAGATTGAGAGGGAAAGCAGAGCAGCATAGGATTCGTAGGACAGAATTTGATATTGAGAGGAAGATTGATTTTAGAAAGACAACATATATGAAGACAAACCAAAATATCCATGTGTCATGCCTCAAAACGATAAGTTGAGGGGGGCACAACCGCATCAATGTCCTAGCTAGGAAAATACTCCTTCTATTTCAGATTGAAATAGTTAAGTGAAATAAAATTTAATAAATAAAAATATATTAATAAAAAAAATTAGATAATTATTCTTATCTTCTTCATATATGGAAGAATTGTGGTATATTTTAAGACACGAAATCATCGGTCCAAATTATTTTTTCTCTTCTTTTACAAAATTAAGTAGTTTTCAAATAAATTTTAGTTTTCTTTTGGTGTTTTTTCATAATTATTGTTTGAGTGAAATGTTTTATTTTAGTGCAAAATTGTTTGATATTTCGTTTTAATGCGATATTCATTTAATTCAAATTGATAAATTAATTTTAATTGATTATATATTAAAATAATGACTTTGTAGTTGTCAACTTTACCAATATAGAGAAAGTAAGTATTTTAAATATTTGAATTTTGTTATATTTGTAAATATTTTATAATTTTATGATATTATCTAAAATATTTTGAGTTTATTCGCAAAATTGATTTATTTTTTATTTTAACAGCTTTAAATTTATGTTGTCATTGATGTATTATACAAAAATAATAATATAATGTTTTGAATGAGGGAGAATCAGAATTAACTGCAGAGAAATGAACGGTTAAAAGCATGCCAAGTCTAGCATTTTCCTTCATATAACAACATCTTGAATTTGATTTTCTGGGGAAACAAACGATCTGCAGAATTTTATTTGAAGATGAGAGAAAAAAGGCAAAGAATATGCGCTCGAATGATTTCTCTTTTAACAGTCCGGTCCCAATGTCTGCTATTATTATTCATTATATTTTCACTTTTTTTCTTTTCCATTCAAAATTAGCAACCTCAATTTATAGTGTCAGTGGAGGAACTGTTCTACTTAACCTTTAGATTTTCAGTTTTATTTTTACTTAAAAACAAAAATTTACTAATCTATAATGAAGTAGAAAGGCGACGAAGAGATTGTAAAGAAAATCTTTAAGAACACAGGCTTTAATATATATCTTTGTTCCCAAATATTCTTTAATAGTTTTTTCTAGGTCATTTTTAAAATCAATATTGCTACCAACACCCTCCAAATTGCTATTCACACCCCTCAAAATTAAAAAAAAAATTAAAATGCCCCTGCCATCAATGTTACACATTTATTATCTCATAACTCACATTTATCAACTTTCATCACACCTCATAAGTCACATACAAAAATCATCATACCTCACTAACTAAAACTCAAAATCATTAAAAAGTTACATCACTCACTCATAACCTACAACACATCAGTTTCATCATCACATTGTGGTTAAAACTACATAAAAATGTATGTTATTTTTTTTTGTAAATCTAAGAGATTTTACGTGAACTCAGTTCATGTACGTTCTGGAGTTACGTGAACTTAGTTCACATATATTTAAAAAAAATTAAAAATCTCAGACTTTACGCAATTTGAATTCACGTACATATACGTGAACTCAGATTGCGTAATCAATGAAGTTTGAAACTTGAATCCTCATAGTGTGCGCAATGTGAATTCACGTACACCTACGTGAACTAAGATTGCGTAATCATTGAATGCTGAATAATAAGTCATGTGCGTGAACTGAAATTGCGTAAACATCTCAATATATACACAATCTTAACTCACGTACATGTGAATTAAGATTTGGAAATCATTGAAGATTGAAAATCAAACCAACGTGAACTCAATTTCACGTAAGTTTACGTGAAGTGAATTCACGTACGTGGAGTTCACGGATATTTTCTAGAATTCAGTTTACGGATATTTTCTAGAATTCAGTTCACGTACGTGGAGTTCACGGATATTTTCTAGAATTCAGTTCACGGATATTTTCTAGAATTGAATTCACGTAAATGTTAGCAAAATCTTGAATATGGTTAATGATGATTGATGGGGATTGATAGTGGTTGATGATAATTAATGATGATTGATGATGATTTATGAAGAGGGTTAATGATAATGATGATTGAGGTTGAATAAAATGAAGAAGATGAATAATGTGTTGAATGAAGATAGAAAAAAAAAAAGATGAGTTAGGTTAATGAAGAGGAAGAAGGGGAGGATAATTTTAGAATATTAATTTTTTAAAATATTTGAGGGGTGTGGATAGTAAATTAAGGGGTGTTGGTAGCAATATTGTTTTAAAATATTGTGAATAATTTATCTAACATCTAATAAAAATTAACCATATAAGTAAATTTATAAATAAAGTCAACATTAATTTGTGGAT
Organism: Cicer arietinum; assembly: GCF_000331145.2. Lineage (NCBI taxonomy): Eukaryota > Viridiplantae > Streptophyta > Magnoliopsida > Fabales > Fabaceae > Cicer > Cicer arietinum. The sequence goes on along the minus strand of NC_021164.2, from coordinate 59,012,862 downwards.
TCTACTTACAAGTTTACTTAATAACTTTTATTAGATGTTAGAATAAATTATTCATAATTTTTCAAAGATATTTCAAATGCCACCTTATTTAATGTTGATGGTTTGCTTTTATACTAAAAAAAATTAAGGATTAGTTTGTTTTCTTTTGGGGCTTAGGTTTCCTTTACGCTGACTCAAAAAAGAAAGATCTCCTTTACACGAAAAATGAATAAAATAAAGTTCATAGGTGTTTGACTAATAATTCTCATGAATGCTTTCTTTTAACTTGGAACAAATTATCATCACTTCAGAATAAAAATATTGTTATACAGTATTTAAATTTTGATTCAACGGTTGAATGTCAATATTGTTGTTGTATTGAATGTTATATTTTAAATTTAAATTTAAAATTTAGTGATTGTGTAAGTTATATTATAATAATATTAACCATATCTTTTAAGATAAAAAAATATAATTATATTCATACTATGTATATAAAAAAAGTTCCCTCCATTGTAGTTAAATCCAATCTACATTTTCATTCCTAAATTACTTTTTCACATAAAATATTTGACTCTCTTCTTCTTCATGGGCCATGCACCTTTTCTTATTAGTGGCTAGTGCGCATGAATTGTATTCTCAATTAAGTTCTTTGTCCCCTTTCTTATAAATGAGCTTTCCCAATCGCACTTTTTGTTTTTCTTTTGATCAAGTCGATCCTCCTTAAGAAGGTTTTTCTCTTTTATCTTTGCTAATTTTTGTTTAGGCACTAAATTTAAGACGAAGAGGATAAGACAATAAATAAGACTTCTAAGCTGCAACCCTCAAGAAATATCTATAAAAGATTTATATTTGTCTTTTGTCGATCTTTTATTCTTTCACACGAGGTTGCAAACTTCACAAAGAATTAAAGAATACTTTTTTCATCATCTATATGTACCTACAAAAAATTCAAAGGCCATAATTTATGACCCGTAACATGAGTAGAGTTTCTACATACAAATATGTATTTATATTTTGGATTGAGATTCTTTCCTATTTGCTATCATGTTGTGAGAATCGGTGATACAAAAATATGGTTTTAAACAATTTTATTATTTGTATATAAATTCATAAAAATTATTTTTGCATCCAAATTCTAAATAGGATGTGAGATTCATATTTTATACTTAGGATCCATAAAAATCATCGGTCAGTTTTTTCCAGCTATCAGATAGCTTATAGTTTAATTTTATCAAACGGAACTTAACAATAATTGGTTTGTTGGAGTGCTTGAGAGCAATATAGGGAATAAAGGAGATACATATTTTTTGGAGGATGGGTGGTTGGGAGGCGGAAGGCTTATGCACTGTTTGGTAATATCAATAAGTTAACTTATAGCTTACTAAATAAACTTATAAGCTTGTTAGATTAAAAGAGATGTGTTTGGTAAACAATTTTTTTCTCACCAACTTATAGCTTATCATGAGATGCTATTTCAAATAGCGTTTGAAGCTTAAAACTTATAACTTTTTACATTTTCTTCTATTTATAATCTTATTATATTATTTTTATTTATTGTTTATTCTAATATAATACAAAATAACTATTCCACCCACTCCCCACTCTCTCACTCACTAGCTTCACGTATACCTTCTTTCTGGTGAACAAAGTTGTACTCATTTTCTTTAATTTCTTGCCAAAATAACTCCAAAAAAATAAATTTTCATATTATTTATCTTACAAGAAATTGATTAAGGTATACATTGTCATATTTTTTTTTATCTTCTAATTTATCACATAGATATAGTTAAATTCATTTTTTTATGCTAAATTATAAATAGGAAATGAATTGTATTGTTTTTCAATTACTATTTATACATATGGACCTTGCTAAACTTTTAGGGAACTCTTCGATCTCTAGATATTTTGTGGCTTCATAACTATTAGCAAAAAAAATTAAAAGGGTGATCTACACATCAACGTCTTCCTATTCTTTTTCCACACCTATTGTTGTTCTCCTAAGTTCTCAAATTCTCCATCACAACCGAAAGAAATAAAAGAGAAAAGAGTCTCCTTCCTTTATTTTTTTTTCTCACACCATCATTATCATCATCATCGCAAAGTTGAATTCCAATTTTCTTTCTTCTTGTAATACCATCTCAATTAAAGTTTAAAACTTGTCTTATTCTTTGATTCTTTGGGCTTAGAACATGTTGCTAGGAAGTAAAACGTCTAAGGTAAGGGTTTTTTCCCAGACAAGGTTATGCTATATATTAAACTAATGGCTTTTAAGATATTAATATGATCATGTCTTAAAAGAAAAATATTGAGTTTTATGTTTTTCGTAAGGAATTTAACTATAAAGTTTTGAATTTTTATGATCGATAATTGTCTTGATGAACACGATTGCAAAATCTTAATTTTTATTATTATAACATAAGTAATATGCTTGTTGTCATATATTTGATGTAAAGTGATGATTTTTGTGTTGTATTTGTTTACTTGATTATAAAGTTATGATTTTTATTATAATATCATGACTAATATGCTTGTTATGATGTATTTGATTAAAAATTTGATTTTATGCTATTTAATTTCGAAGTTTTGATTTTTATGAAAATTATATAGGTCTTGATGGAATTGATGAAACACTTCAATTTTATTTATTTATTTATTTATAATAACACAATTAAGTTGATTACTATGATGCGTTTACTGCGAAATTTGATTTGTATGGTTAAATAGTTAATAATGAGAGAAATCTAACAATAAAAGAAATAAAGTTTTTGTTCGTATGCGTTCTTCGTGATTTAAGTTTTAACGTTTATCAATAACATGTAACTAATCAAATCTTATTATTTATAAATTAAAAGTTATGATTTTGAGATATTTATTCACGTGTATATGTATTCTATACTTGGCATAGTGAAATTACTGATTATTGATTTCAAGCATTTATTAGAATATAAATTTGATGTCATATGTGATTAAAATTTCATTTTGAATACTTTATCCTTGTGGTGGTCTAAGTGGCCGGCGATTTTTGTTTTGAACATTATTTTCTCTGTGGTTGCCTAAGTGGCTGGTGACTTGTGATATGAATATTTTACCGTTGTGGTTGTCTAAGTAACTGATGATTGATATTTTGAATATTTTATCTTTTAGTTACCTAAGTGGATGATCACATTTACCTTGAGCATCATTATCATTATCATGACATATGATATGCATCTTTGTGGACGTCTTAGTGGTTGGTTTAATTTTTCCCATTGATATGAGTGACTTTTACACAGATGTCTTACTGGCTAGTTATATTTGGGTTACATACTTTTAGGAGCATGTATAACTTGCATACATTTTTATTGTTCTTTTTTATTTTGATCTAACTATGTGTCCTAGGTGAGTTGCTACTTGAATTATTTAGATACATTTTGTGACTTGATACATGTTTGCGAATTAATAATAAGAAAAACAATTTATTTAAATCATTTATTACAAAAGAAAATATGTTTATATTTTATGACAGTCAACTTATTATTTGGTTTAATTTTTGTCACGATATGAATTGACCTCTTACACCAATACTAGGTACTAATGATCTCGAAAAGTTGCATGAATGATGTTTACTTGGTGCACCCGCGTGAGAAGAATGAGACATTTACTTAAAAATAATATTTGTATTGATTAAACCAATGTGGGAAAAATGAGACATTTACTTAAAAATAATATTTGTATTGATTAAACCGATGTGATACATTTTTAAAATTTATTTACTTTTTATCGCTAATTTTAATTAGAAATGCGAAAATGAAGTTTCTTCCGCTATGGAAAAATTGAATCTTCGTTAATTTCAGTTAACTTTGTTTGTTTTTTTTTATTTTTTATTTTACCTAAAAAAATTTTTATTCCATTTTAGGGTGTACATGAATATTCTTCTAACAATTAACATACCATATTTGGAAAGAAAAAACTAATAATAATAATAAAAATTAATAATAATAATAATAATAATAATAATATCTAATAAATTGTGATGCGTTCTTTATAAAAATGATATTAAATTAATTTTTAACACAAATTTTATTTATTATAATATCAACCTCCTAAAAGAAATAAAAAATATAGTCGTTTGTAAAAGAAAATAAATATTTTTAAATAATAACTTTAATCAAAATCGGGGATGTTAGAGAAGTTATTGTTGTCGTCGTTCATCGATATTCATTAAAAAATCAGAAGAGAAAGATATACTAAGGACGTGAATAGATAATCTGAAATGAGATGTTGTCACTTAAGGCTTATGGAATTTTGGTTCTGCTGAAAACATTAGGGATTTGGAATTGGTTCCACGAATTTTTTTAATTGGGCGGACAAGGAATTTTTCACGGACAATTGAGAGATTGGGTTTTAGAAATTGACTCCTTTAAAATTTCTCTTTTTCAATTTTTTTAAATTAATTGATGTTTATATTAATTAAAAAATAAGGTTAATTATATTTAAAATTATGAATTTTTAAGTTAACATACTTTAAGTTAATACTTTGATTTTATATGAACTTTTTTAGGAACTAAAAATATTAATTTTTTATAAAAATTTGTTAAAATAGAAATTAAAAATAAATAATTTTTTTAAAGAGATTAAAAAGTTAAAATTTTTTTATAAAGAATAAAAACTTATTTTACCAAAAAATAAATTATATCTATATTCATAAATTTAAGTTTATCACCATAACGATTAGTGACAAATTTTTACATCCGAAAGTGGTGGACATCTATGCCAAGTGTATAACTTGTCTGTGGCTATATGTTATCTATACCTATGTCATTTGTAGTTATATGTTATATATACTGACGTTATAAATGTGATAAGATAGAAAGAGAGAAAAAAAAATGAATTTATGCAGGAAAAATGGAAATTAATGCACATAGATGATTATTTATTACTCATTCACATAATGGATCCTAAATACGCTGTGTTGTTTGGAATTCAGTGTGTAATTGATTGGTTGAGATAGGGTAGATACATCTAGCGACTTTAAATCTAACTAAACCTGCATATTTTTATTCATGATCTGAATATGTTGATGACAAGTGTTGCGATCGACGATTTTGGTTTATGAAGTAGCTTATGCTTCTATTCATCAAGGGCATTGGGGTAACATAGGATTATTGAAGGCTTGAGTTTACTGTTTTTCCTTAAATGTGGGGCATGAGATATATTACTTTTGTTGCTTTAGTTTTTTTGATAAGGGAGCTTACCATTCGAGTTCAGGTGTAACTAGAAGTTTTATATTAATTATAAATAAATTAAATATTATATATAAAAAAGTAATAATTTATATATTTAATGTCTTAAAATTTTGAGTAAAAATGTGATATCAAAATCTATTATACTTTTATAGTAATTGATATGTTGTTATTTTTATACCCTATATTTTTCAATAAACGATATTAGAACTACTCTTATTAGCTTTAGTGAAGAGTAGGAGTGGATTTTGATAATAGATTCTTGTATCATAAATCTTTTTAACTTTGTAATTATAAGACGTATCATGTTGATAATAACAATAATGTAAATATAAGACGTATCATAGTTAAAAATGAATTTATTTGTTGACCAATATAAACATTATATTAAAGTTTTAAACGAAAATATAGTGTTAAAATTTCTAATCATTCTAAAATATTTTACTTCTTATTGTTATTGTATCTCATACTCTATAGAGATATTATCGTTTTGGTGCTTTCTTTGTCTTCAAGTTGTACCGTACTGATTTTTTCTTCAGGTGGCACATTTTTGTGCTTTGAATGTTGTTAATAATATATTTTGTCTTTTAAAAAAAATGTTAAATTCAACTAAAATAGAACAAATCAAAGTTATCTACCACATTATTAAATCAATTGCCAACTGAGAAAATGTTAACATTTATAATATTATTTAACACACACTTTTCAATATATTTTTTATTAATTAAAACTTATATAAATTTCAATAAGATCAATATAATTTGATGATGTCTACGTGAATTTTAACTAAGAATAAAAAGTGTGTTGATATATGTGCTTGAAAATATATGTTAACACTTTTTTAGTTAGAAACTCTTGTTAACTTAACTCAATTTGAGAATAAAGAGTATAGTTAATTATATTAAAAAAAACCTAGTTAATAATGTTTTTTTAGATACATAATTATGTTTTTTTTACATTTTTCAATTATAAGTTTTATTAATTAATGCAATTTATGTTACTCTCATGTCAATATATTCCATTTTACATTTATGATAACATAAAATATATAAATATTTAATAAAATTAATTTATTAAAATATTATATATATATATATATATATATATATATATTAGGTGAAATATATTTTTTTAACAGACATAAAATATTTAAGTAAATCGATTATAAATGAATTGAGAGGTAATAATTTTAATTGTTGATAATTAAATTTATGATTTAAAATTATTTTCTTGGCTTTTTTTTTAAATAATCTCATTTTTTAAAATAAAAAAACACCAAATTACCCTATTTGAAAAAAAATATACCAAAATATCTCCTTTTTTTTTTTAGTTTTGGAATGGCGACTTCCTTAAAGAATCCGAAGTTCCAAATGGTGACTTTCCACTTGGTTTTTTATATTAAAAAAAATCAATTTTTTATTATTTTTAATGGAATTATATATATAATTAATTAATATAATTTATAAAAATACATAAAAATAAATAAATAAAACTTTTAAAATACGATAAAATTTTAGTAAACCCAAGTTCCAAATAGGCATTTCTCAAAGGTTTTTTTTTTTAAGAAAATTATTATTTCAATTTTTACTAAAATAACAAAAGTAATATATATATATATATATATAATTAATATAATTCATAAAAATAGATAAATAGAAATTTTAAATTACTATAAAATTTTAGGAAATTCAAGTTCGAAATGCCAATTTTTCAAAAGTTTAAAAAAAAATTATTTCAATTTTTATTGAAATAACAAAAGTAATATATATAATTAATATAACTCATAAAAATAGATAAATAGAAATTTTAAATTACGATAAAATTTTAGGAAGTCCAAGTTCGAAATGCTGATTTCCTAAAGGTTTTTTTAATAAAACATTTATTTCAATTTTTATTGAAATAACAAATTATAAAAACACTCCCTCAATTACCGTGTAGTGAAATATGATCAATATAGGTATGTAATTAAATGTGTGAATCCACAATGCTTGTTCAAATGCAGAGCTTCGTTAAGTCAAAAAAGTAAGCAATGGGTGATTGGTCGTTTGAAAGGGCCCCACAATTGCGCAAATTC
>NC_021164.2:59004145-59005509 GCF_000331145.2 Cicer arietinum | reverse complement strand
TTTCAAACGATTATTCTGGGCTTTCCCTTCGTGCATATCTGGGTTTAAATTTTGTAAAGCATTTGCCTCAGTGGATGGAACTTGGTTGTACGGAAAGTACAAGGGGACTATTTTTCTTACTGTTGCACAAGATGGAAACAAAAATACAATTCCCATTGCTTATGCACTTGTGGAAGGTGAGACAAGAGGTGCTTGGAGCATTTTTTTGAAAAATATAAGAAGGTATGTAACACCTCAAGTCGACTTTTGTTTGATTTCAGATAGTCACGAATCCATTAAAAGTGCTTATAATAATCCAAATAATGGTTGACATGATCCTCCGTCAACACATGGGTATTGCATCCGACACATTGCACAAAATTTCATGACAAAGTTCAAGGACAATGAACTTCAAAGAAAACTTGTTTGTATGGATAATGATCTAATTCATCTAGTATATTTTCCACTTATCACTTTATCATATTTGATAATTTTTACATCATTTCTAACAGGATATGCATTAAATGAGCCATCATTCAAGTATTACCGCAATGAAATCAAGATGGCAAATCCAGAGGCTTTAAGATGGATCGATAATATCCCCCCAAAACAATGGACTATGGCTTATTCTCAAGGTCGACGATGGGGACACATGACAACAAACGTTTCCGAGTCCATCAACGCAGTGCTCAAGGGTACACGCAATCTCCCAGTCACTACTTTGGTACAATCAACATACTATAGATTGAGAGTTTTATATGCAGAAAGAGAACAACAACATCAGACATCATTAGCTTCTGGTCGAGTATACACAGACGATTGCATGGACAAGATAAAATGTGAAGTTGGTAAATCTAATACTCACTAAGTCATGCAATTCGACCGAAATCATTATTCTTTCATGGTGCATGAAACATTAAACCCAAGAGAGGTGCGACCAATTGGTCATTTTGAAGTCAACCTTCAAAGGAAATGATGCGGTTGTGGAAAATTTCAGGCTATACATGTTCCTTGTTCAGATGTCATAGCTGCATGTTCTTATGCTCGTCAAAACTATTTAGTGCTTCTACCTAACGTGTACAAGGTTGTTAATGTATTTAACATCTACAAAGAAGAGTTTCTACCTATACCTAATGAAGGATATTGGCCCACATATGAAGGTGAAACATTGTATCACAATCCTCAAATGCGGAGAATTAAAAAAGGTCGTCCAAATAGTACCCGTATTAGAACTGAAATGGACGTTAAAGAAAAAGTACCGAGAAAATGTGGATTATGTCGATTAACTGGCCATACTCGAAAACATTGTCCAAATGGTACAGCCAGCTCTAGTCAATTATCCTAATTTCTATTTGTGTAGTTTTATCGTAATTTAAATTTGCTAT
>NC_021164.2:58998387-59003776 GCF_000331145.2 Cicer arietinum | reverse complement strand
TATATATATATATATATATATATATTATTTTTGTTATTACAAGAAATATTGAAAAAAAAATTGAAATAAATGTTCGTTTAAAAAAACCTTTGTAATATTGACATTTCGAACTTGAATTTCCTAAAATTTTATTGTAATTTAAAATTTCTATTTATCTATTTTTATAAATTATATTAATTATATATATATATATATATATTACTTTTGTTATTTCAATAAAAATTGAAATATTTTTTAAAAAAAAAAACTTTTTTAAAAAATGCCCATTTGGAACTTGGGTTTACTAAGTTTTTTTTGTAATTTAAAATTTCTATTTATTTATTTTTATGAATTATACTAATTAATTATATATATAATATTTATGTTATTTCATTAAAAATTAAAAAAAAATTAAATTTTTTTTTAAAACCATACGAAAAGTCGCCATTCCAAATGACGATTTGTAACTAAAAAAAAATTTTAATATATTTTTTTCAAAAGAGGATAATTTAATGTTTTTTTTATAAAAAAAGATTATTAAAAAAAAAACAACCTAATTCTTTCCCTCCTACATAAAAGTAAATCTTTCATTTAATATATTTGGCGCATGTGTGCTTGCAAAAAGCAAAGAAAAAGACAGACTTTGACGTTTCGGCTGCACTAAAGATTTCCAATAATTTTTAACGTGTTTTGCTGTAGTTTTACCTTTTTCATACAAATATATACATTCATCAGAAAGTGGGACAGTCCAAAAGATGCTATTGACTTTTGTGATTTGTTTGCAAATGTATGCGACTATTAAGGTTAGTTTGGTCGAATTGGATCACCTGCTCCATTTTTGCATATTGTAGCATGTTTTATGATTGTTAAGGGAAAAAAATAAATAAAATAAATAAAAATAAAAGCATAAAAAAAGAGAGATTGAAAGATGTAAAGAGTGTTGCACCCACTCTTATTGTTGATGATCTTGATTTCAGTTTGGTGGAGAGAACAAAGTGGGAATAGAGTAAGATTGTGAAAAGAGAGAAGAAAAATAAAATAGATTTAATAAATTGTTAGAAGAATTAGAGAGGAGAGAAGTGCTATAATTTTCCATTTGGACAAATACACCTTCATTTACATCCACTAATTGTTTATCGAATAGGGTTACAATTGGAAAAAATGTTGCTTCCATCATTCCATCACTTTTCTTCTCTGTTATAGAGAATGAAGAGAAAATATCATCGATGAGTTAATACCTTTTTAAATTGTTTGTTTATGTATGTATATATTACTTAGAGATATAGTTTGTGATGTTAGTTAGTAATTGTGTAGTTATCATTTTTCTCCTCATAATTTTTATATGGACTAATATATATAAATAGAGCATTTGTATTTATTAATAATCAAGTCAATATATATATAAATAAATGTAGACGGTCTTCAATATAAAAATTAAAAATTATATAAGTATTAAAAAAATTTATATCAAAATTGAATTATAATAAAATTAGTTACATCTATTTATCACCCGAACATGTAATAGTAGTATCAAATATTAACAACAACATTTATCCACATACAATCATTGAATATCATCGATCTTATTTTTTTTTTTACTGCAAAATCATTAATAATTTGTCTAAAAATAAGATTCTTTAAAAAAATAATTTTCAATTGAAATCACTGCTAGACTATTTTATTATTTTACGATATTTTAGATCATAAATAATATTTTAATAATTTCAATTTTAAAAACTCTTCTCAACAAATGCAACATAAACATAATATTATTCAATAAGATAGGTAAACAATAAAAAAATAATGAAATGTTTTAAGAGAATTCAATATCATGTTAAAATACAATTTTACTATTAAAATTATAAGAATTGTCATGTTTTAAATAAATTCAAAATTTTTGCAAATTTTTTTAATTTTTTTTATAGAAAATGACTTAAATCTATAATCTAAATCAATTATTTGATATACAATATATCAAAAATAACGAATCTAAAAGGTTATTTAACATTCTCACGTTTAATTGTCTATTTAAAGAGAGATTCCACTAAAAATAACTAATAAATTTATCCTTACCTTATGAACAATGATGAATTGAATTTGGTCCATATAATTTAATTTGAGAATAATTTTTGTAATTAATTCGATCGCAAATCTCAAACACCATCAAAGCCCCTCTGATTGACAAAGCCATTAGAATTGGTCACACAAAAATCAGTGTCCCTTCCAGAAAAAATATTTAATTCAAGTCTAATAGTTCACAAAAAAAAAAAGTCTAATGATCATATTAAACAGGAAATCTGATGGATGGAAATAGATTTACACCTTTAAATGACATTAGTGTTACAAAAGTGAAGATTGGTCTATTCTAAGACGAACAACCATAGAAATGTAATAGCTTATATTTGGTGAATCGCTTTTGATTGGTAATTGTAAGGTTGTGACCACGAATATATTCAACATCACTATCACTTCTCTAATTGAATAATCTCACTCACTCAATTCACCACCACTGCACAAAATGCTTGTCGCATAAAGTGTGAATAAGATACGACTGCACTCTTTCTCTCTCTTAATTTTCATTGCCCTCATATGTTTCAACCGTATCTTTAAATCATATCATTTATTACTTTTTCTTTCTTATAACCAACGGGAAATCATAATCAACCAAGTTGATTAATTCCAAGGCATGCAACTCATTTTAAATAAAATAATTTAAATCATTAATTCAAAATCAGATGATTGAAATCGATTAAAACATATTGTAAAAATGAAATTCCATATAATTTATGGCAAAAGTGGATCCCCTATTGGTGACAAGACTCTGACATGAGCATTAAAAAGAAGTTCTACAATGTAAAGGTGAGGAAAGAAAGATATGACACCAATACTAATAATTTTGGAGGGGCACTAGACAAGGCACCCCCACTTGACCAAAAGAATCAACCCATAAATCTAGCACCATACATTATTACATTATTAAAGGCTTACACCATGGGACCGCCAATACTAAGCTGTTTCATAAATGTGTATGACCTTTCTTAGTTATTATTAGTATCTTCAAATATGTTTCTTTTGCGTACGTAAGATTGAAATGTTTATATTAGTGCTTTTTGTCCCCACACTCACACTTGTGACTTCATAATATAATGACTAAAGTCTAAAGTCAAGAAGCATCATCAATAATTTCCCACAAAGGAGAGAGGTAGTAGTTGCGTTGAGTCCGTTCTCTTTATGAGGAATTTTTATTGTTTTGATGCGTGGGATCATGTCTAAACAAAGGGACGTGATCCTCGAACTGTGGAAAAAGTTTAGCTTTATCACGTAAAGTGGAAATTTTATGAAGTGGGGAATAAGGAGAAAGTCAAAAAATATAAATTATAACCATTCTTGTATTTCCTTATTCGCTTAATTTTTTTAGATGATAATATTATTGCTTGGTGAAAGGGACTTGGACTATTTAAATCTAAGGATATTATTAGTTGGATAAAAATAATACTATATGTATTTTATTTATATTTGTGCAAATATCTTGTTCTAAACAGATATTGAGTGGATTTTAAGTATGTACATGCATTAATATTTATGAGTAATATTCTTTAAATAAATGAAAAATAATTTATGTGTAAAATGTATTTATGTTATTGCAAAAAATATCAATACATAAAAATATTAAAACAACACATGATTAAACTAAAATGTATAACAAAATTTTACTATAAAAATCATTAAAATATAAATAAACTAGTAATTTTATTAATTTACTAATGAGCATACATACATATATATATATATATATATATATATATATATATATATATATATATATATATATATATATATATATATGCAGGTATATATGCAAGTACAAATACCATTACATCTGTTTTTGTATCCATCAACTATCGGTCAAAATATATATTTATTTTATATGTGGATATCAGTTTAAGATATTTGTATATTATGTCTGCTGCAAATTTTTTTCTACTATGTCATCTTTTAAAAATTGTATATTTCAAAATATTATATTTTTTAAATTGTATATCAATCTACTATATTTTATACTATATTTTTTATACTAAGAGAGAAATCACATCCCAAAATGTGATATTGAAAAGATAATTTTTTATTTGTTTCCTTTTTAAAAAATTGAGTATGAATTCACATAATAAGAATGCGATCACCAACTCCTTTATTTTTTTAATATAACTCTATTAAGAAAATAAATTTTTATTAAAAACATTTAATAATACTATTTAATTAATTAAAATTAATAACAAAATACATAAAATTATAGATTATAACTCAATAGAAGTGACACTAACACTTGAAAAAAAATAGATACCAGATATTGAGGGGTGCCACCGTTAATTTACTTAGCAATAGCTCCTACTCATACTAGTACTAGTCACTTTACACTTTAAAGTGAGAAAAAGTAGTCGAATCCAAATTTTCTATTCACTATTTGTTCTAATAAAGAGATAGACAGTTGTTATAGTTAGGCAAAAGGGGTAAACTTTTCACAAGAAAAATAATGAGAAATGATATATACATAAGTTGATATTACATATGTTACATGGTAGCCGATCAAAAACAATTAAAAAAATATGCAACATCGTACAAAATATAAGCCGGTTGTATGTCAAAAATAATACTAATGGATAGTTGAATATTTGTGCTTTACATGCATCTTGCGAGCAGTTAAAACGAGCTACCCAATTTATATAGGATCGACTGTGATAGTTTGCTGGTTTCTTCGATCAGAGTTCAAAAATTTTATATTAATATGGATCAATAAAATATTACTCGAGTCCGATTCTTGATGAGTTGCGGGTTAGGCAGGTGATCTAAATATTTTTTATAATACTTTTTAATTTATTATATTTTTAACTTTTTTTTACTCTTTTAATTTGAAAATTTTCGTTGATACCCATTTAAAAAAAAGTATGATATATTACTTATGCATTAAATATAAATCGATTTTAATGTCTATTTTCATACATGCCCATTTAAAAAATATTATGGTTTACTATTAATACACAAACTTAGTTTATATTTTTCAATTAACACAAACTCAATTCAAATTTTTCAAACCAACATATTATCCAAACAACACACAAATAAAAATAATTTCAAACTGTCAAAAGTTAGCGATATTATCTAGCATAACACAAATGAATTTAGATTTGTCTAACATAACCTAAATTCAAACCAAATTTAAATAGAATGTTAAATAGTTCTAATGTGACTTTATAATAAGTGTTTTTAGATTTCTTAAACAATGTTCATATTTTACAAAGTGTTGGATGATTGTCCACTTAGAAAAATAAAAAAAATTGATCTTTAAAAATATATAACCAACTAAAGATAATATATATATATATATATATATATATATATATATATATATATA
>NC_021164.2:58977654-58997153 GCF_000331145.2 Cicer arietinum | reverse complement strand
TATATATATATATATATATATATATATATATATATATATATATATATATATATATATATATATATATGCAGGTATATATGCAAGTACAAATACCATTACATCTGTTTTTGTATCCATCAACTATCGGTCAAAATATATATTTATTTTATATGTGGATATCAGTTTAAGATATTTGTATATTATGTCTGCTGCAAATTTTTTTCTACTATGTCATCTTTTAAAAATTGTATATTTCAAAATATTATATTTTTTAAATTGTATATCAATCTACTATATTTTATACTATATTTTTTATACTAAGAGAGAAATCACATCCCAAAATGTGATATTGAAAAGATAATTTTTTATTTGTTTCCTTTTTAAAAAATTGAGTATGAATTCACATAATAAGAATGCGATCACCAACTCCTTTATTTTTTTAATATAACTCTATTAAGAAAATAAATTTTTATTAAAAACATTTAATAATACTATTTAATTAATTAAAATTAATAACAAAATACATAAAATTATAGATTATAACTCAATAGAAGTGACACTAACACTTGAAAAAAAATAGATACCAGATATTGAGGGGTGCCACCGTTAATTTACTTAGCAATAGCTCCTACTCATACTAGTACTAGTCACTTTACACTTTAAAGTGAGAAAAAGTAGTCGAATCCAAATTTTCTATTCACTATTTGTTCTAATAAAGAGATAGACAGTTGTTATAGTTAGGCAAAAGGGGTAAACTTTTCACAAGAAAAATAATGAGAAATGATATATACATAAGTTGATATTACATATGTTACATGGTAGCCGATCAAAAACAATTAAAAAAATATGCAACATCGTACAAAATATAAGCCGGTTGTATGTCAAAAATAATACTAATGGATAGTTGAATATTTGTGCTTTACATGCATCTTGCGAGCAGTTAAAACGAGCTACCCAATTTATATAGGATCGACTGTGATAGTTTGCTGGTTTCTTCGATCAGAGTTCAAAAATTTTATATTAATATGGATCAATAAAATATTACTCGAGTCCGATTCTTGATGAGTTGCGGGTTAGGCAGGTGATCTAAATATTTTTTATAATACTTTTTAATTTATTATATTTTTAACTTTTTTTTACTCTTTTAATTTGAAAATTTTCGTTGATACCCATTTAAAAAAAAGTATGATATATTACTTATGCATTAAATATAAATCGATTTTAATGTCTATTTTCATACATGCCCATTTAAAAAATATTATGGTTTACTATTAATACACAAACTTAGTTTATATTTTTCAATTAACACAAACTCAATTCAAATTTTTCAAACCAACATATTATCCAAACAACACACAAATAAAAATAATTTCAAACTGTCAAAAGTTAGCGATATTATCTAGCATAACACAAATGAATTTAGATTTGTCTAACATAACCTAAATTCAAACCAAATTTAAATAGAATGTTAAATAGTTCTAATGTGACTTTATAATAAGTGTTTTTAGATTTCTTAAACAATGTTCATATTTTACAAAGTGTTGGATGATTGTCCACTTAGAAAAATAAAAAAAATTGATCTTTAAAAATATATAACCAACTAAAGATAATATATATATATATATATATATATATATATATATATATATAATCAAACAAGTGGGTTGAATTTCTTTTGAACTTTTTTTATGTGAACTAATTTTATTTTTCTTATTTTTTTTAAATTGGTTGATTATATGGGTTATGGGCTACCCAATATCTATACGGGTTAACTTGAATGGGTACTAGGTTTATTCTGATTGGATTAAAAAACTCTAAAAAAATCCGTGTTGAAATTATTAGGTTCAAGTCCGATATTTTAACAGGATGGGTGGACTGACGCATTTGAACTAACCTATTTTAACAACTTTAATCTACGGTGAGAAAAAGGTTGAAAAAAAAAAATTAATAAATATATTGCATAAAACTTATATCATATTTATGAGAAATTGACGTTTTGTCATTTTACACCATTAATTTTAATTTTTCCTTCTAAAAATGGAATGATTTAGAAAAATACATGAGATTTTTATTATGTGTTATTGTAAAATTAGGTTATATATAGAGAATTTTTGTTTTTAAGTAGTTAAACTTAGTGTACAATCATTCATCATTTTAAAATGAAACGAAGAGTGTGTATACTGTCTGGGCTTTGAAAATTTTACCGTAGATTAAAATTGTATCCCTTCTTTATCTATTTATCTATGTACCCCAAAATGTAGAGGAAATGACCAAAATATCCACATATATATTAAAAGTGACAATTTTTTTCAACATTTCTTTAACACACAAGTGAGTGTCAAATTTTTTATTTTTATTTTTTCTAGAAAACTTTTTTCAAGTTTCCCGGAACACAACTTCAACTCCGAAAAATTTGAAAAAAGTTTCCCGGTACGGAACATCACTTCCAGAAATCATTTTTGATGTTCCCCTGAACTACTGGGAAAATTATTTCAAATTTTCCGGAAAAAATAACCGGTAAACTTCAATGTGACATTTTCGGAAGCTACCGGAAAACTTAATCCACAAGTTTTCTGATAGTTGTTTGATTTTTTTTTAATAAATATTTTTTAAAATAACTTTTTATTTAAATTTTTTATTATATTAGTATTTAGTTAATTTATTTGATTTTAACTAATTTTTTTCAGTGGGTAGGGCAAGAGGTAAAGATGGCAAAATTATACTGACTTTGAATCTTCATCACACATCACGTAGAAGACAACTATTTATGGTGTTTTAATTATTAATTATTTATGGTGTACTTAAGATGTATTAATTATTTAATGGTGTATTAATTATGAATTATTTAATGATGTATTTATGGTGTATTATGATTTTAAAGCATTTATGGTGTATTAATTTTTTATGATGGATTATTATTTAAAAATATTTATGGATAATAATTATTATTTATGATGTATTAAAAAAAAGTGTGTATCGAAAAACTTGTCTATAAAGTTTTTTGAAAACTACTATAAAAGTTGAAAAAAGTTTTTCGGTAATACACATTTCTTTCATTTTCTACTGGAATTTTTTTTTTAATTTTCCATTAAATACTTTTTGTATCAGACAACTTGGAAATTTTTTTTCGAAAACACTCTATGTAACGGAATTCTTGTAAATAGTTTTTTTGAAAGTTATCAAAAAAACTTTTACCTACATAATTTTTTTTACTCGCTTCAGAAATGATGAAATGATAAAAAAAAGATGTGATTTTAAATTTGATAAAATAATAAATAAATAAAAATAAAAATATTTTTAACATTTTCATAAATTTGTGGGAGGTATAAGTATAAAAATGAGAGTATAGAGTAAAATTTTCCTAGGCTTTGGACACAAATATTTTTTACTAGTAATCGTATTGTCTGGGCCCTGAGCCCTTCTTTTTTGCAAAGGTTATTTGGGCCGTTGGTAGTTATATATCGTTCAGGCTTCTGACCCTTGAACTCCTAGCTTTGTTTGACAGTTGAATTCTGTTGAAAAAAAATGGGACTACATGTTCGGTAACATTTTTTATGGGATGGTAAACAGTTTTAAATAAAAAATAGACTAAATACCACTTGCGATTCTTGCTAGAAATTGATTACCAAATTTTTAGTTAATTATGAATCTAGCCGTGACAAAAAAATCTTCTTATTCTTTGTTCTTCTTCTTAAATCTATCCATTTAGAGAGGGGTGATATAAGGTCTTTTTTTTATTTAAAATCATTTATTCAAATCATTTGCTTCTTCTTGTAATTTAATAAATATTTTTTAAATATATTTGAGTTTTTCCGTCTTGATGTAACGCTTAATTTTCTATTTTGGTGCAGTATTTGTTTGATTTAGATTGACAAATTAATTTCGATTAAGTATAAATTAATTCTAAGTCAATCAATAATATTAGCACCGTCAACATTACAACTCCGAAGACATGTGTATTTCAAATACTTTAATTTTGTCATATTTGTAAGTTTTGTTACTATTGCAGACATTCTTCCGTTTTATGCTATTAACTTGGATGTTGTGAATTCATTCACATATTTATCTTTTTTGGTTTTAACAATTTTGAATTGTATTTTTTTATCGATATAATTTATACCAATTTGAATGAATAATGGTTTGTTTGTTAATTAAAAAAGTAAAATGAAAATAATAAGACTAACCTTTTCATTTTTTACATTATCATTTTGGTGCAACAACAAACGCTAATATATTTAAAAGTTTTTTTCTTTAATCAAATAATAGTGGTTAGACTCGCACATAAAGTTATCAATTAAGTCTCAAAGTCCTAAATCTTTTTTAATAAACTCCCAAAGTCCCTTAATTATAGATTTAATATTAAGAGATTTTTTTAAGACTCTAATTTATTATTTTATTATTTTTTATGGGACTCAGTGAAATATTCATGAACTCAATATTTTAACCATGAAAATTAATTTTTGAAATTTGTTTTCTAAAATATATGGAAAGAGAAATTTTTAAAAAATAGCCTATAATACACTTATCCATTTATAGAGAATTTCAATTTGAACTTAAACCCTTGCATATCAAATTTATAGCTATATGAGAATAAATTTATTTTATTTCAAATAATAAATTTTTGCACACATTTACATGATACTTTTTTTGATATATCCTTTTTGAAAGAACACTCTCCATTCTATCTATATTGAAACTTATATACGAAAATGTCATTTTTTTTTATCTTTCGGAAATCGTAATGCAAAAATTCGACCATATAAATGATTTTTTTTTCTCATTTAAGATTTTGCATATTAAAAATGCGACCATATGTTAGCATAAATTAATTTTTTTTTAACAAATGAAGACTTATTAAATTAATAAATAAAAAATTAAAATATATTAATAATAAAAAAAAACATTAAACGGAAGACAAAAGTACAATATTAATGCTGATGATTAGATGTATGATGCTATAATATTTTACCAACTCTTTTCTATTTTACTTACAAATAAATTAGCAATTCCATCATATTTTATTAATAACTCTCTCTTATTTTTTTCTCTTATTTTACATCCTAATAAATAAACAATAATAAAAAAAACTAAATTATATTTATAAAATCAAACAAAATACATTAAATCTAAACAAAATAAGAATTTTTTTAGCAAATTATAATGGAACATGTATGTACAGTAGTATACAAAATAGAGGAGTTTTTAAAATATTATAACCTTCTTTTATTTGTCACATCTATTCAATCTATTAATTTTTCTATATTTTATTTAATTTTATTAATATTTTTTATTTATTAATTTAACCATTCTTCATATATTAAAAAAAGTTTATACCAATCCATGATCACATTCCTTAAGATCCGAACCCCCAAAAAAATATTTTCATATATAAATATATTAGAGAATTTTATTTAGAAAGATGATATACTGACAAATGTAACTGTACCAGAAAAATTCACTTATAAATAACATCAAATTTATGACGACACGTGTTTAATAGATCCAAGTTTACAACTCAAACCACATCAATTTTTTTAAAACATTCTTCTTTTATCATATACTTTCTTATCCAAAATTTTTTGACACCGTAATTCAAAGTTTTTAGCACACCTATTTTGAACACAATTATTATAATATCATTTTTTTTAGCACATAAGTGGAAATCTAATTGTAGAAAACCCTCCACCTATCGTTCCAGATCGTATTTCGGTCCAAAAAAGAAAAAAAAATCCAGATTGTATATATTTTCTCGACTCAACATTCCAGATTGTATTGATGTTTATATTTAATGATGATATTTATACATCGGTTTTCATAGAGTATATAATTGCCTTTTATAGCTAGTACAACAAATTTTGTTTGTCCTAAAATATATTATGAAATAGTCATCTATTAATTTTTCTATATTTTATTTAATTTTATTAATATTTTTTATTTATTAATTTAACCATTCTTCATATATTAAAAAAAGTTTATACCAATCCATGATCACATTCCTTAAGATCCGAACCCCCAAAAAAATATTTTCATATATAAATATATTAGAGAATTTTATTTAGAAAGATGATATACTGACAAATGTAACTGTACCAGAAAAATTCACTTATAAATAACATCAAATTTATGACGACACGTGTTTAATAGATCCAAGTTTACAACTCAAACCACATCAATTTTTTTAAAACATTCTTCTTTTATCATATACTTTCTTATCCAAAATTTTTTGACACCGTAATTCAAAGTTTTTAGCACACCTATTTTGAACACAATTATTATAATATCATTTTTTTTAGCACATAAGTGGAAATCTAATTGTAGAAAACCCTCCACCTATCGTTCCAGATCGTATTTCGGTCCAAAAAAGAAAAAAAAATCCAGATTGTATATATTTTCTCGACTCAACATTCCAGATTGTATTGATGTTTATATTTAATGATGATATTTATACATCGGTTTTCATAGAGTATATAATTGCCTTTTATAGCTAGTACAACAAATTTTGTTTGTCCTAAAATATATTATGAAATAGTCAAAACTTAGCACCCCAAATACAAATAGAGAAGAGGTCCTCTCCTCCTCCTCCTCCTACTATCACCAGCGCGTGGATCAACACCACCATAACCGCCACCGACTTTCAAAATCTCTTACATTTACCACACAGACAAAATAGGGAAGTTAAATAAACGTTAATATGAATAGCGTACGCGCCACGCTAATAAACAAATCAATTTAACATACCAGAACAGCGATTGGGAAATTTGGATGAATTGATTTTGGTGAATGAGTGAGCGAGTTGACTCAGAGCGAGATGTACTCGCCAATAACTCAGCAAGCATGGAATGCAGTTTTGAACTGGTTGGGATTGTTGTTCCAAACATTTTCTCATATTATTGGATCCTTCGCGCATTATCCTTTACTCTCTTTTTCTTCTCATTCTTCCTTCGATTCTCTACCAACTCTTGATCATGATTCCGCTCTTCAAATTACCTCCCATGCAGATCATCGTCCACTTCAAAAACTCACGGTATCATCACTTTTTCATTCAATTCTCTTTTATTCATTCATTCTAATAAATTGCCTCCAAACACGTTTTCTATTACTCCTTCCTTGTTGCTTTTTTAGTACATAGCCAAATTACTCGTCAAAATTGTAAGGGCTGGTCAAATTATGATCCGTTTCGTAAACATTATAAGAAACCTGATATTATATAAATTATTATATTATGTTATCTTGACGGGTCTTAATTTGTATGAATTCGCCTCGTTGCTTTTTAGTTGTAGTCTTAAGATTAAGATTATTGACAAAATTATTGTCAATATTGCATTGTACTTTGAAGATGACAAATAAATAGGAACAAAATTCATCTACAAAAGCATTATTCATCTACAAAAGCATTGTCAATATTGCATTGTACTTTGATAAACGTTATTTTGATTAGAAATTATTTTTGTAAAGTTGATTTGTTATACTTGAGATTTTACTCTGAAACAGTTTGATGTAAAAAGTAGTTTAAACTGAAGCACAAACAATTACTACTATGATACAAACTATTATGAAACCAGGCACTCACTCAGTAGGGTATGTCAGAAAACATGGCAGTTGATTTTGGTTTGGTACTATTGCTGGTCCAAAGTGCTTTCAAATTTATTATTTATGGCAGGAGATAAATAATACTGAGCATATTTTGTGAGTGAACTTGGGAGCAAAATACAACTAATTTTTTTATTGGATGCTCTTGTTGGTGTTGTAAAAACACAATACAGAAGCTATTCTTCAATTGTTTGCTGCATGTACCATATTCTGTTGTTTAAACTCACAGAATTAAGTGCATATTGTGTCATGATATGCATTCTACATGAAACTACATTTCTATCATGTTTTGCTTCTTCTGATGGTGGTGATAGTTTCATGTGTGATACTTACATTCCAGCGTCCTACACTAATTTCTTCATTATGATTTCTTATGACTTCCTACTGATTTCAATTGTAGCTTTTCTCAAGTCATTTCTTATAACATATCAAATTACTTACTTTATGTTGTATTCTTATCAATGATTGAGTACAGAATAAGGCAGAGTGTGTAACTGTTTTGGATTCAAATACCTGAGTGAACAAATATTTTGAAGCAAAGTTGTAAATATACGGCTTTCGTGCTGGTTTCAATCGAAATGTGAAACAGAACTTAATTATGTTCTGCTGTTATAAAATCATAAATAGTGTCATTCTTTAGGATGTTTTCATTTGTTCCGTCATTTGCATCCCTAGATCATTTGTTCCAATTTATTAAAAAACATCCTATTCTTAATGTAACATTCTGATCTCACATGTGCACTTGTAGGTAGTGCTTGACTTGGATGAAACACTTGTATGTGCATATGAGACACCGGGTTTGCCAGAAACACTACGAACTCAAGCAACTCAAGCTGGTTTAAATTGGTTTGAGCTCGAATGCGTATGTTCTGACAAGGTGTGTGTTGCTTGATTGCTTGTATACGATTCATCGTCTTTTGATAAAATATTATTAAATTTTCATATTTGAATATTGTGTTTTCTAGTTAGTAGAAGGAAAACCAATAATCAACTACGTTACAGTCTTTGAACGCCCCGGATTGAAAGAATTCTTAAGGCAACTTAGTGAATTTGCTGACCTTGTTCTGTTTACTGCTGGTCTTGAAGGTTTGATCCAAAATTCTATATACTCTTCTTATGCATCTTTGTTTTATGGAAGTTATATATGCTATGCTTTTGAATGATTGATATCAATAGATAAATTCTTATAGGTTATGCTAGACCCCTTGTTGACAGAATAGACACAGAAAATCGGTTTAGTCTACGACTTTATCGTCCTTCAACAGTTAGCACGTAAGTGATTCTTCATTGGCAATAGACTCTTTATACATGTATTTTTGTTCATCATTTATGTTGTGATTCATTTTGCGATCTGCAATTGACAACATTGATCTAAATCGTTTCTGATAATGGTTGAATGGTTGCAGCAAACACCGGGAACATGTAAAAGATCTTAGATGCATATCAAAGGATCTATGTCGCATTGTTCTTGTAGACAACAATCCCTTCAGCTTCTTATTGCAACCAGACAATGGAATTCCATGCACCTCATTTTCTGCTTGGAAACCACATGACACACAGGTGCATATAGATAGATTCATCCTCTTGGAAATTCAAATCAACCATTTGATTTTTGATGATTTATTAACCATTTTTTTTGCCTTTAATATGCATGTTCATCAGCTTCTTGATGTTATTCTTCCACTTCTGAAGAACCTCTCTGACCAGAAAGATGTTAGACACGTGCTCAATGAAAAGTACCACATGCCAGAATGGTTCAAACAGCAAGGGACTCCAGTTCCTAGTTGACAGCAATGTATATTATTGTTATCAATTTGTTCCCGGAGCGTCTAAAGGCTTCAAATGCTGCTTCTTGAATTTAAATCAACTCCTCATTTATACATGTAGATCACTAGAATTTTGATTCTTGTTTAAGGTTTATATGTTCCGGAGTGGCCACAAGACGGCCCAAACTTTGTGTAGTTTGTTGCAGCTAGTGTTATGAGAAACATTGATATATCTTGTTCGTATCTTATTTTTTGGGGTGAGGTAGTTTAATCGGTTTGAGTTCTAAGAGTTAGAAGGTTAAAGGAGTTGGAGTTAAAAGAAAGGATTTGAATTCCAATGAAAATATACTATCATAACAACTAATCTATTAAAACATGTCAGCAAAATATAATATAATGTTGTTCATAATCTTATCTTATCTCACAAAAATAAGCTCATATAAATGTAAATTTCAAACAATTGTCACAATCGCCGTGAAACTATATCATCACATACCTGTTATAGTATATTGACACAATTGTTCATGCGGTCCCTTAATTTAATTTCAAATAACACTTCAGTCATTTATTTTTTTTCTTCTTTATTTAATTTTATTACAAAAATTAGAAAATATAAAGAATGAAAATATGAATTTGTTTGAATATTTAAATTATAAATTTGATTAAATTTACATTATATTGAAGATGATAATTAATTTTATATGTTTTTTTATTATTTAAATTTTGATGAATTTTTGTACAAAAATGATAACATTGTTAACATTTTTAAACATAAAAGATCAAATTGTTTACTTAAAATTAAACAAATGATCAAATTGTTTAATATATGCTTAATATATTAAAAAGTAATCAATTTTATCTATTGACATATCATTTATTTATGTGTCACCTACTCAAATTTGTTCCACATAATAAAAATTATGATGTATCATTTTTTATAATCATTCATCATTTTTATCTTCTATTCCTTCATTGTAATACTTTATCATTCATATCTCTAAATACAATTTCTTTTTGATTACTTAACCCATCAATGCATATGACTATTTTTTTTCATTTTTTCTTATACTAAAATTTGTCTTGTAATTTTAAACCTACAATCTAATTAATTTTCATGTCACTCACCCAAACACTCATGCATCTTTCCTCAATCAAAATTTTTAACGTCAATTTATTATAATCAATGTGTTCTCTTTAATTTCTCAATCAATTTGTAAGATAAATTTTAAATGATAAAT
Source organism: Cicer arietinum (assembly GCF_000331145.2). Lineage (NCBI taxonomy): Eukaryota > Viridiplantae > Streptophyta > Magnoliopsida > Fabales > Fabaceae > Cicer > Cicer arietinum. Next base: position 58,986,580 of record NC_021164.2, on the reverse strand, counting down.
TTACTCATCCTATTTGGTAAGTGAAATATGGAGTTTACTAATATTGGAAACCGACATACCTATCACACAACAACACTCAACAATAGTACTGAATTATTTGTTTATTGTCAACATCAATTTTTACCATATTGAAATCACCTTACTTTGCATTGTCAATTTGCCACACAAATTATTACATCAATTTTATATAGCAGGGGATCAAGGTTTGTCGGTTTGAATTTGCAATTTTTTATTTCAAATTTTTATTCTTCCATTTCTTTTCTTGCTTGTTTTTTTATCTGTCAAATCTCATTGTCCTCTTCAAAGTTTAATTCTCTGCACAATCTATATTTTCTGCAAAATATGTGTTTTTCTAGATTTTGATGTTGCATAATTATTTTTGGTGATTTTGTAGTACGATTTGATTGTGCTTTTGTATTTCATATTTCGTAAGTCTACATATTTTTTTATATGATTGTATTGCATTGATTAATTGTTGTATGAATGTGGAGATGGTTTAAGTAATTGAAAAAATAGCGAATTCAATATCCAAAATAATTGTCATCGAGTGTTGATGGTGGTAACTATAAAAACACCTTTGTTAGTCCATAAATGCTAGAGGTACTGCTTCAAGACGCGGACAAAAATTCTATATGTAAATTTTTAAGTAAAATTTTTATTTTCATTTCATTGTGTATATTTTAACATAATGAAAGAAAGAACAATAAAAATAAAAGAAAGTAAGAAAAAGAGGAAAAAAATGATATAATTATTTAATGGTTTAGTATAATAAATAATAGAAAAAAATATCAGAAAAGAAAGAAAGATAAACATCTTTAAATAAAAAGTAAAATATATAAAATATATTTTTAAGTATATTCTTATTAATTGTCCTAGAATGTATATTTTAATTAATAAATTATAAATTAAATAATTAATAAATTATCTAAAACTTTTTTGTTTGATGAAAAAATCTAAATCTTACTAATATGCACAACAACTAATCCACATTATTTTAATTTTAATTATAATCTGAATTTTATTTTTAATCTTAATTTTAATCTCAACCTCTATCTCTGTCTTTATAATATACGTAATAAATGTATATAAGATAAATTTAAGTATATTTTTATTATTTGTCTAAAAACATATAATTTTATTATTAATTTTAAAATCATCTTAATCTTATCTTAATAATATATAAAGAAAATTACTACAATGACTATTTCACAAATCACATTATCATAAATATATCAATAAAATATTAATACTTCTTATTATTAACAAATTTAGGTTATAAAATACATCTCACACACAAACTTATTAAAAGATATTTTGTGTCTTTGTCAGATATATCAAAAGACATAAAATATATCTTGTTGAATCTTTTGTTAGGAGTATGTTGCAAATATTGAACAAGAAGATTATAAAATTGATGATGATGAATGTTGCACGAATAAATTCTAAAGCGTGTGTATCACATTAAACTTTAGGTTCAATTCGTCCCCACCAATTTATATATTATATATATATATATATATATAGATTGGATGTAAACGAGTGAACCGACGAATCTCTTTCAAGATGCTTCAGAATATTTGAAGTCAATTGCGTATTCACATCAAATCTATCGATCTCACATGTCCACTAGAGAAAAGAATAAATAACTCAAAAATATTTTTGATAGAAATTTGACTCATGTAACATGAAAATTCTATTTTCTTTTTCTGCATCAAAAGTGTCTCTATTTATAAAAAAACTCATACCAGTTGGTGAAAGAAAATAACACTTGAAAAAGTTTGTAACATTTGATAACTTAACAGATGCATTAGTTTGATGGGTAACAGATGCAATAAACTCAAACATTGCAACCACTTGATCAAGTGATATATTAAATTATTTACTTGCTACATTAATATAGCTATTAGATAATTCCAAATATATTTTAGAAATTCTCTCACAATCACCCACTATTTTCAAAATATATCTAAATTTATTATTCCGAAAATCTCATGGTTTCATATAAAGGTATCTTACGATTTGAACAATTGATGACTCTTCATCATATGCATATTTTCCCACTGTTTTAGTCTTATTTATCCTCAATCATCAGTTAAATTAAGGATTTATTTGATACATTTTGTTGATTTTTATTCTTTGAGTTAATAAAATGTTTTTTGTTTTTATTTCGTTGATTAAGTAGGAATTTGTCGTAATTTTACATTGCGTTTTGTTTTAGTGCAGTGCTGAATTTTGGTGAAAAATCAACATGACATGTGTGGAGTATTTCAGCCATATCTGGAGTTCTAGATGTCCAATTAGTGTCACTCCAAGTGCTAATGAAAGCTAAGATCCATATCTACAACTTTCATGAAGACACCGGGACCAAATTCAGACGCTGCTGAATTTTGGTGAAAAATCAACATGACATATGTGGAGTATTTCAGCCATATCTGGAGTTCTAGATGTCCAATTAGTGTCACTCCAAGTGCTAATGAAAGTTAAGATCCATATCTACAACTTTCATGAAGACACCGGGACCAAATTCAGACGCAAAAGATGAGAAAATTGCAAAATACATCAGACAGCATATGAAATGCGCCTGGAGCGCGTTCTGGAGCGTTTGGAGCGCATTTCGCAGGATTGGACTCTGCCAACGCGCGCCTGGAGCGCGTTTTTCCGCGTCTGGGGCGCGCGACGCGCACCAGCAACCATAATAACGCAGATTTTTACTGTTTTAGGGATCTTTTTGACTCTGGGGAACTTGGGAGACTTGTGCCCTAGCATAGAAACTCAAAGACGGCCGTTTCTAACGCCATTGAAGCAGTTTTATCAAGAATCATCCATGAATCATTCTTGTAATTCTTCTTTAATCCTTATCTTTTGTATCTCTGTCATGAGTAACTAAACCCTATTTGTTAGGGATGAGTGTAACCAGATGAAACCCTTATTTTTCTGATTTGATTTCTAGTTATATGAATGAGTTTATTGAATTGTTTTTCTCATCTCTGTGCTTAATGCTTTTTATTGCTTGATCAACATTAAAATGTTCTACGATTTGTATTTTGAAACGGAAGTGGACTTTACGAATGCTTGAGATGAGAAATTCATGAATTTGTAGTCTAGGGATAGATGCAGGTCATGAAACCAATTAAATTAGTTGCAAAGCAATAATTTACAAGAGAATTTCTATACGATAATGCTTAATTCTAATCTTAAATCCACTAAGGAATTAGGGGTTACTTTGGAATTAAAGGTTCTGTCACTAAGACATTAGGGCAAGAATAATAAAGAGAATTCGGTAATAATTCAATAAAGGAATTCAGTAACTAGGATCAAATTAGACACAAAGGTTGGATTCGAAGTGAAACTCATCCCTGACATTTTTCTCATTATAAAAGATCAATTTTACTACTGCTGTCAATTTTAATTATTATTTCAATCAACTTGGGAACTTTTTGTTCAACTTTAGTAACTAAATATAATTCAATAGTAAAACGCAATCCTTGAGTTCGACACTCGGTACTACCGTTTTATTATTACTTGCAACGATTTAGTACACTTGCTGAAACGCTATCAACAATCACTTAGTAAATTATGTTTTCACTCATCGTCGAATAGATTGGTAGAAAAACTTTGAACCGACTATTCATTAGAACAAATGTGCATAACGTACACATGAAATCTCGGTATCATTGATCGAATTATAAATATGACACATTTGATAAGATCACATGTCTCATTACTTTTTCATGATAATTTAAGAGTCAAACCTTTGAACTTTAAGAAGCAGCTCACTTCATTCTCATATAGGTGGACTATATTTGAAATGCACTCATAATTATACATTTCAGCAAATATATGTTATATGCCTATTAAGAGGATGTCTTTTCGTACCACTTTTTATGTATGGTCCAAGTACTTTTACCCTTTGAGATGTATCTATAGTCAAATACTTCAATACTTCTAATAGTATACTTTCATTATGAAACTCAAGACTTGATGTTAACCAAGTGTGAGTTGATCATTTTCACCATTAATGGTGATTATTTAGATATACGCTTGTATCACATCCCTAATGATGTCTTTAATATCAGGCTAAATTACATATGTGGTCCCTTAACTTAATTTCAGGTAACGTTTTAGTCATTTATCTTTTTTTTTTCCCGAGTTGGTCCTTTGTTTTAATTTTAAGTGACAATTTGATATTTTAAATTTTAAGTGACAATTTGATATTTTATATTTTAAAATTTTAACAATGTTATCTTTTTTTATACAAAAATTCAAAAAAATCATCAAAATTTTCAACCAAAACCCATAAAATTAATAATCATCTTCAATATAATGCAAATTTTATCAAATCCATAACTCAAATATTCAAATACACTCGTATTTTCATCTCCAACAACATCAAATAAAGAATGAAAATATGAGTTTATTTCAAGATTTAAGTTATGAATTTGATTAAATTTGTATTTTATTGAAGATGATAATGAATTTTATTGGTTTTGTTTGAAAAATTTGATGATTTGTTTGAATTTTTGTAAAAAAAAGGACAACATTGTTGACATTTTAAAACATAAAATATCAAATTGTCACTTAAAATTAAAATAAAGGACCAACTCGGAAAAAAAAAATAAAAAACTAAAACGTTACCTGAAATTAAGTTAAGAGACCGCGAATGTAATTTAGCCTTAATATCATATCCAAAGACACCATATCCTTGTCAATATTTTCATCAAATAATTGCAAGATTCCTTTCAACTTTAATAAACTTTGAACATGCATTCATCCACATAGCTACACCTTTTATATATTTTTGATAGTGTTGACCAAATATTACCAAACCATGACACTTTTGACATTTAATTTCTTCATATTGTATTACATACACAAACTTTTATGTCATTCTACCTTTTACTATATTTAATAAGCAATTTAATTTATAGTTGTGATTTCCCTTTTAATATATCCAAGTTCAAATATAATTTATTGAATACATTAAATATATATTACAACAAACTAACAAATAACACCATATAAGTTCTTCATAATCAAATATCATAAGGTGAGTCCAAACATATAAGTTATCTATTTCTTAACAAATAAGAATTCATTTCAATTCTAGTAAATAAACACTTTCTTCTTAGTTATCTTACAACTAATACATGCATTATAAATTTCATTTGTTAATATCAAGTTTCATATTTAAATATGTCCTATAGTAAACTCAAATAAGTATCATAATAAAAAATAAACAGTGAATTAAATCATTAATATTTTCTATAGTTTTCCTCCATAGACAGTTATCAACTTGTAATAATTCAAAATAAATCCAAATCATTTTCAATATCATGGTAAGCAAGAAACAATTACTTTCATAATATCATGCACATATACCATAAGATCATCCATTCTAAATAAAAATAAAACTTCTTGCATGAACCAATTAAAATCATTAAAACATTAACTTAATATTTATAACAATTGATATAGACACTCGTTTTAAAATAATACAACATATGAGCATACATCATAAATCAAACATATTCATACTTATCGAAATGCACGTGTCAAGGTTTTCAAATGTACAATTTTTTAAACCTCAAAATTAACAAACTTAATTTCAAAAACTTTTGTTACCATAGTCTTATACCATTTGAAACATAATTAACATAAAACTTTAGTACCAACAATTTTTTCCATCCATGACTTACTTCCACATTATTATTTCAGACATAAAATTTTATGTTAAAAAATCAAAATTTACAATGTTTATGCATAGACAAAAATGAAAATTGTATCAATAAATTCATGTATTTTTTTCTTTCTATTTTCAAGTGTCCAATTGGTACTAGAACATATTATTTAATATTGATACTATATTTAACCGAATTTCAATATTATATGAATTACAACATCAACTAGATAATATATATTTATAAAAATAATTGTGTACCTTTCACCGTAGTCATGAATATGTACATGACCATCTCTTTTAAAGTTGCTGTCATAAATAAATTAGATGATCGAACCTAAATATTGTTGGATATTTTGTTGGGGATATACTGCAAATATTGAGCAAGAAGATGATGAAATTGATAATATGAATGTTGCACAAATAAATTCCAAAATGTATGTATCACATTAAATTTTAGGTTCGATTTACCTCCACCAATCTATATATATTAGATACAAACGGGTTAATCGGTGAATTCTCTTCATGATACTTTGGAATCCTTGACGTGAATTGCACATTCACATCAAACCTATCGATTAATGATAGTTTACATAATAAAGTTCTTTCATATACTCTTGTACACTAGAGAAAAAAATAAATAACAGTAAAAAATTACACATATATTTTAAAAATTTCTCTCATACATCTCACACTTCGGAACCTAATCTCTTACTTAAAACTTATTCAAATTTTTGGTGAGACAAACCTTAGAGACTCAACGAGACATGTAGGGTCTGGCCATATGCCTAATAAGCTGTAAAAAGAACTAAACATTAACCAGTAAGGTGTTTGGGCTTTCTAGCAAAAGTTATTCTATTATTAAATAAAGCTATTATTTCCAGCTTCGTGTGTCTGGGCAGCTTCATCCAATATCCCTCAAAATCTTGACAAAAAGTTCTAGGAATCTATTTTCATTCTTTGGGTGACACTTAGATCTAATTATCTATTCTCTTCTGCTTGTCTAAATACACTTTATTTATTGTTTATTTATTTATTCGTAGACACCAATTCATTTTCGTTGTCATAAATCATAATGTCTTATTTTTAGTTTTTATTTTATACTAGCGGGTCCGTTTCTCTTTTTATTACATACAAATTTGTCAAAAAGAGAATCAACATACAGATGTATATATGGATGCTTATTATTGTATTCTTGTGTGAGCAAGTTTGACAAAATATGCACGAGTGTTTTTCACTTTTGCTCGTACATCCTTTAGTTGGATATAATCTATTTTATTCAAAAGAATTTTAACTTTCAATTTTTTAAACAAAATACTTCTTCAATCTCAAATGTTTCATTTTAATGATTAATTAATTGATTGATATTAAATGATAAATAAATTGGATTTACTAAAATATTCTTATAAATAATATTTGTTTTAAGTTGAGTAGTTACGAGATATAATAAATTAATTAATAAATAAAAATATATTAGTAAAAAAATCATTAATATTTTATAATCATATGTAAAGAAATAAATAATACGAGACAATTACATTGCAAATGAGACATTTTATAACTAATAAATAAATTTGTTACATATCTTTATAACTAATAAATAAATTTATTACATATCTTTATAAATATAAAAGCTAATTAAAGTTGAATTTAGGTCTCCGAAACCCTAATCCAAGCCAAGAAACTCCAGTCCTGCTAAAGTCCACACCCATAATATCACCAAAGACTTAATCATATACTCAATGGCAAAAATATAAATAGTAAAACAAAAATACACCACTTGATTGAGTGACATATAATCCAATAATTAAAGTTTGCAATCAGAATTACTCTCCAACGGCGTCACCGACTCAAGGAGAAAAAAATCTAATAAATAGCCAAATAAATAAGATGACAAAAACACAAATTACATTCACTTTTCACGGTAAAACGAAGAGGGAACGCACCTGAGAATGTAGATGGTGGATGAATGTGATTGAAGTGATGATTGAGTTAGCTTCGTTGACGCTATGAAAGAGGCATAAAACTCACATTGAGTGATTGAAGTTAAGGGTGTACAAGACCTGATTCACCCCGCGAACCCGTCTTGTCCTTTAAGCAATATGATGAGTCTGATCTAGTTCCAGAAAAAATAAGGACCAGCTAGACAAAGAACCTGGTTCGGGTAAGGATTACCCGTCTCGTCCCAAATTACTTTAAAGACAAATGATCGAGTCAAACTTTAAGCCCTTACCCGTCCCTTAACCCGATCAAACTCGATGAATTGTAGGTTCATTAAGGACGAGACAAAATAAATACGAGACCGGATTGGTTCCAAGACGAGACGCCAAATAGTAATCTTTAATTTTATTTTAGAAAAAACAAATAAACATAAATAAACTCAAAATAAGTCACATAATTCATTCAAGAGTAGTAACTTATAATATTGTTTTACAAACTATAAATTACTAAGTTAGTGATTAATTTTTTAAGAGAGGGTAAATCAATAATAACAAAAAATAATCATTTGTCTTTAAATTAATTTAGGACGGGACGGGTAACCGATGAGTAACCTGAAGTCAATCATTGTTCTACCTTGTCCTTACTTTTTTGTACTTTTTTTTTTGTGGAACCGGGTCAGACCCGTTCAATTGCTTCTAAGACAAGATGAATTTGCCGAATAGACCGGGTTTTGTACACCACTAATAATGGCTATTTTTTCTCAGTGCCCTCTTTCTGAAAAAAAAAATATACCCATATACCCCCTTTTGAAATAAATCTATCAAAATGCCCTTTTTTTTTTCAAATTTTTTTCCCCTTACAAGTCGCCATTTGGAATGGCGACTTCATTAAGGAATGCCAACTCTCTAATGGCGACTTCCAACTTGTATTTTTTTTTTTAATTTTCAGTAAAATTATATATATAATTAATTATTATAATTCATAAAAATACATAAAAAATAAATAAATAGAAATTTAAATTATGAAAAAAAATTAGTAAATCCAAATTCCAAATGGGCATTTATAAAATAATTTTTTCGTTAAAAAAATATTTTAATTTTTATTGAAATAAACAAAAGTAATATATATATATATATATATATATAATATAATTCATAAAAATAGATAAATAGAAATTTTAAATTACGATAAAATTTTAGGAAATTCAAGTTCGAAATGTCAATTTTTAAAAGGTTAGTTTTTTGTAAAAAATAATTAGACTTAATTGCAGTTTTGATCCCCCTATTTTAATTGAATCACGAAAGTAAT
>NC_021164.2:58934402-58977156 GCF_000331145.2 Cicer arietinum | reverse complement strand
GGAAGTGCTGCAGAAGAACTACTTCCACCTTGAGTCCAGTTAGATATTTGATTCAACGGAGTATATGCATTCCCAAAGCTTGGAATTTGAAAATTTTGTTGACACATATTATTCAGTAACTGGGTAGCGGACTTAGGTGTATTATGACGATTGTTGAACGTGTTATACAACAATTCCTCTTCGGTTGATGCAAATGATAGTCGACGGTTGTCTTCTTGATGTGGTTGTTGACGGTCAAAATTAAATTGTTCCCCTGGTGTGAACCCGTAAGATTGATGTGGTGTGTGGATAAAAGTATGAGGATGTGGTGTGTGGGTAAAAGTATGAGGAGGCAGTTGAGTGTCAGGAGGTGTTGGTATATAATATTGATTTTGTTGTGTTGTGTTGGGAATTGATTCTTGGAAAAAATGTTGGCTAGATTGTGGTGGAGGTTGAGGTGGATTGGCACGAGGATCAACCAATTGGTTTTCTACAGAAATAAATCGTTTAGAATTTTTGAAAAACCAAACCATGTATTCATAGCTTGGTTTGAATTCAACATTTAGAGGTTGACCATGAAGAATATGATTCTCTTGTTCATTCCACTCTTTGTTTTCATTTTCGTAGAATAATGCCCAACTATAGTCAACTTGTTTATGCAAATCTACCTTATGATACTTTTTCATGTTCCTCGGAGGATGTGGAATTTCTTGAGGTAGTCCAAATTGTAGTTTCACTCTATCAGTTTGATGCATTTCTATTATGTAGAAACAAATTAAATATGTAGATGCATTCCATAGCCAATTATCTTCTGGACCGGGTTCAGATGCACGACACAATTCTCTATAAAGTGCGCACGCTGAACCCCAACTATATTCTCCTGTCTCTCGCAAATCTCTCAACAAGTGCAACCACATAATATGTACTCTGTTGTGGGATTTGTCATGCATTAATATGCCTCCAATCAATTGTAAAATGTATGCTCTACAATGTATAATTATTTCTTCATTAAATGATTCTGGAGTTAACATTGAAAATGCTTCTCTCAGCCATTTTAATTTTATAAAATTCCCTTTTCTTTGTGATTCAGGTGGCATGACTCCTAACAAATCTAAAAAATCATCTTTTCACGACACCATAGTTGATCCAGTTACAGCTTTACCCCGAACACGTAAGCCAAGAAGCAACACAACATCTTTTAATGTTATGGTACATTCACCCGTTGGAAGATGAAATGTGTGGGTTTCAGGTCTCCATCTTTCAACTAAAGATGTAACAAGTGAATTATCTATTTTATAACTTTCTATTTGCGATACGTTACCAAACCCGACTTCATTCAACAATGAAATTATTAAAGAATTTGGTGCAATGTGTTTATGGCTAAGTGATCTTAAATTTTGAGATGAGTACTGTAAGAAGCAAAGAATAAAAATATATTTGAAGATATTAGAATGAGATGAATCATACCATAGTATAAAAAATATTTTAGAATGAAACTTAGTATAAAATATAAAAAAAAAATATTTTAGAAGATATTCTAATAAAACTACATTTTAGAATAAAATTGAGTATAAAATATATAAAATAAAGTATTGTATTACTTACAAAATTTTGAATGTGGTGTAGCGCTGATCTGTGATTATCATCATTCCATAACAATGCCATTTAGATGAAATATAAAGACCAAGGAAGAAATATTAATAGTGAAAATATAAAGAAAATTGAAGTTGTTAAGAGTGGAAGAGTGAAGAAATATGATCATAGACTTAGCCTATTTATAATCAAAACAATAATTTGAATGACCAATAAAATATTATGCATGCAAGGATTAGATTTGACAATACACAACAAGTACTTTGAAAATACACAATGGCAAAGATTAGATTAGACGGAGAAGACTAGGCTGAACACAACTAGGCTGAACACAAGCAAGTTCCCAACGTGAGAATAAATTCAGATTCCATCTAAATTGCCTTTCCAAATGGCGATTTCTCAAAGCTTTTTCCAAGGTCACCTTTGTGAATGGCGACTTGCTGCAGGCTGTGTCATGAGCTCTCCATTTGGGATGACGACTTATCAAACGCATGTTCACGAAGTCGCCTTTGGGAAAGGCGATTTGTAAGGCAATGCATGCATGCACGTCTAGGCCAAAGCAATGGCAGTGCAAAAGACTTGAATTATCACAATCAGATTCCACAAGTGTTGGCAGTATTTTACAGCATTGCATGTATCACAATTGGTCTTCTATAATTTCATGTATTATAATTGGTTGTCTATAAATATGATATATTATTTCCATTGCATTTCATCTCAATATCTGATTTTCATATCAATGACACCAAAAAATATAGTTTTTCTTATTTATTACAATGGTGAAATATGTGAAAGACAAAATATTGGTAAATATTTCAAAAGCGACGAAAAAAAAGCTATTCGAGTTAATTATGGATGCAACCTCACCTACTTGAAGAAAAAAATTGAAGCAAACTTGAGGTTAGAAAATCAAAAGGTGTCTAATATAATTTTTCGACACCTTATCTCATTTGGACAAGGCCTAGTTCATTATGAGTTGTTAAATGTTGAAGACGGCGAAGATGTTGAACTCATGTTTGATGTTTATAAACAGTGGCCACAACTCGGATCTATCGAGTTATATGTCACACCTGATCCTAAATACCATTTTCAAACACAAAACACTTATTCTTTTCAAAATAATGAATCTTACCAGCCCGACCCATACCAACCCGAACCATACTTTGACCAAGCCGAAACATCTGAACCTGAACCATCTCAACCTGAACCATATATTCCACTAGGTGATATGGCCGATTTTGATCAACAAGAAATAAGTGAAGAGAGTGAAGAAGAAACACTTTGATGAAGACGAGGACGACGAAGGTGACAACGACAATGGTGACGATCTAGAGCCAACATACGATCCACCATTCCATATGTGTAATCTAAATTTGGATTATACTTACCAATCCTCCGAATTTGATATGCCATCTAATGAACCACCTCCATTAGATGCATCTATTGAGATTGGAATGAAGTTTAATAGCAAACCAGATTGTCAACTTGCAATTAAGCATTATCACATAAAACACTCCCTCAATTACCGTGTTGTGAAATCTGATCAATACAGGTATGTAATTAAATGTGTCAATCCACAATGCTTGTTCAAATGCAGGGCATCGTTAAGTCAAAAAAGTAACCAATTGGTGATTGGTCGTTTGAAAGGGCCCCACAATTGCGCAAATTCTTCTATGTCACAGGATCATACCAAGCTCGACTCTAACATCATATGCGAAAGCATAAAGTCTCTTTTGAAAGCTGACCCATCAATTAAAGTGAAGGTGATCATTGCACATATTCGGGAACGATACAACTATACAATCACCTAAAAAGTAACCAATTGGTGATTGGTCGTTTGAAAGGGCCCCACAATTGCACAAATTCTTCTATGTCACAAGATCATACCAAGCTCGACTCTAACATCATATGCGAAAGCATAAAGTCTATTTTGAAAGTTGACCCATCAATTAAAGTGAAAGTGATCATTGCACATATTCGAGAACGATACAACTATACAATCACCTATAAAAAGGCATGGATGGCAAAGAACAAAGCTATCGAAATGATTTATGGGAACTGGGAAAAGTCTTACAATGACCTTCCAAGGTGGTTGTTGACTATGCAAAAATTTCTTCCAGGAACTATTGTGGAAATGGAAGTATCAATTGCATATGCTGATAATACTCTATTGCAGGGGTAAAAAATTTTCAAACGATTATTCTGGGCTTTCCCTCTGTGCATATCTGGGTTTAAATTTTGTAAACCATTTGTCTCAGTGGATGGAACTTGGTTGTACGGAAAGTACAAGGGGACTCTTTTGGTTGCTGTTGCACAAGATGGAAACAAAAATACATTTCCCATTGCTTATGCACTTGTGGAAGGTGAGACAGTGGGTGCTTGGAGCTTTTTTTTGAAAAATCTAAGAAGGTATGTAACACCTTAAGTCGACATTTGTTTGATTTCAGATAGACACGAATCCATTAAGAGTGTCTATAATAATCCAAATAATGGTTGGCATGATCCTCCGTCAACACATGTGTACTGCATCCGACACATTGCACAAAATTTCATGAGAGAGTTCAAGGACAAGGGACTTCAAAGAAAACTCGTTTGTATGGGTAATGATCTAATTCTTCTTAGTATATTTTCCATTTATCACTTAATCATATTTGATAATTTTTACATCATTTCTTACAGGATATGCATTAAATGAGCCATCATTCAAGTATTACCGCAATGAAATCAAGATGGAAAATCCAGAGACTTTAAGATGGATCGATAATATCCCCCCAGAACAATGGACTATGGCTTATTCTCAAGGTCGACAATGGGGACACATGACAACAAACGTTTCCGAGTCCATCAATGTAGTGCTCAAGGGTACACGCAATCTCCCAATCATTGCTTTGGTACAATCAACATACTATATATTGGGAGTTTTATATGCAGAAAGGGGACAACAACATCAGACATCATTAGCTTCTGGTGGAGTATATACAGACGATTGCATGGACAAGATTATATGTGAAGTTGGTAAATCTAATACTCACCAAGTCATGCAATTCGACCGAAATCATTATTCTTTCATGGTGCATGAAACATTAAACCCAAGAGAGGTGCGACCAATTGGTCATTTCGAAGTCAACCTTCAAAGAAAATGGTGTGATTGTGGAAAATTTCAAGCTATACATATTCCTTGTTCACATGCCATAGCTGCATGTTCTTATGCTCGTCAAAACTATTTAGTGCTTATATCTGACGTGTACAAGGTTGTTAATGTATTTAACATCTACAAAGAAGAGTTTCCACATATACCTAATGAATGATATTGGCCCACATATGAAGGTGAAACATTGTATCACAATCCTCAAATGCGGAGAATTAAAAAAGGTCGTCCAAATAGTACCCGTATTAGAACTGAAATGGACGTTAAAGAAAAAGTACCGAGAAAATGTGGATTATATCGATTAACTGGCCATACTCGAAAACATTGTCTAAATGTTACAACCAACTCTAATCAATTATCCTAATTTCTATTTGTGTAGTTTTATCGTAATTTAAATTTGCTATCCTAATTTCTATTTGTGTAGTTCTATTTGCAAAAAATTTATCATAATTTAAAATTTATATTTATCTATTTTTATGAATTATATATATATATATATATATATATATATATATTACTTTTGTTATTTCAATAAAAATTGAAATATTTTTTTAATGAAAAAATTATTTTATAAATGCCCATTTGGAATTTGGATTTACTAAATTTTTTTCATAATTTAAATTTCTATTTATTTATTTCTTATGTATTTTTATGAATTATAATAATTAATTATATGTATAATTTTATTAAAAATTTAAAAAAATTGATTTTTTTTTTATTTAAAAAAAACAAGTTGGAAGTCGCCATTTGGGAGTTGGCATTCCTTAAGGAAGTCGCCATTCCAAATGGCGACTTGTAAGGGGAAAAAATTTAAAAAAAAAAGGGTATTTCAGTAGATTTATTTCAAAAGGGGATAGATGGGTATATTTTTTTTTAGAAAGAGGACAATGAGAAAAAATAACCCCTAATAATTGCCATCATTTTTGTCATGAGATATTTTATGGTTGTGTTGGTTTACCATCTATTATCTTTTTCTCTTATTCCTTTACTTGTTGAGTAATTTCTTATACTGTATTTGGCTAAATTTGATTTTTCTCTTAATAGATAACTATAATATCTTTAATGATCGGGAGAATCTTGAGAGTGTGCGGGAGGAACGACCACACAAAATCCTAAATTTTTAATTATATATTAGACATAAAAAATATTCACTTAACAAACTCATTTTTCATGCTCAGGTATCTAATAAAAAACCATTTTATGGTCTTTTAGTCTCTTCTCATATTCAAACATAAATTAAGTTTTAAGTTTTTAGCCGTTTTGTTCACTGTAAAGTTCTATCTCAAATTTTAGATATTTTAAAACAGAAATCATAAAGAAAAACAAAAACACCAACTACCACTATTCATAAATTAATATATGGGTGGATGTTATTGGATGTTACTAATTACTATTATATGTTCATATTGATAGATAGATGTATATCTAATTTTCTTATAATTCTATTATGATTTTGAATTGATACAAATTTTGTGTGTGTAACCTTTATCTTTTTTCAACAAAATTTTATTTCATTTCAATGTGTACAGGACATCAGCACATGCAACCAAAATATTGACTCACGGCTCCAAATAGGAATTGTCTCAATTTTTTTTAAAACTATACCCTAATTTTGTAAAAATTAATTTTGTATATTGAACACTCTAAAATTTTATATTTGTATCTTATGTCTGAAATAAAAAATTTATATTTACATCTTATGTCTAGAATAAATAGTCAAATAGCAAATTTTTCACCATTGAATATGTGATAATGGCTACAGATGCCACCCCCCACTATCAAATGTTAAAATCTTTAATCTTGACCAGAAAAAGAAAATCAATACAACGAAGTAGCTTTGCTCTAGTTAAACAAAAAATTGTCATGTATACTGTTTTAGGTTTCTTCTAATAAAATTGAGAGAGAAACAAAAAAAAAAAACAAAAAAAAAACGTTCTTTCTAATATGCATATGGATTTCAATCACGTGGACTACCATTTTTTAAGATATAGAATAGTCTTTATACTCTATCATTTCAAAATACAAACGTGTTTATATAATATTGTATAGAACCACCCACGTGATGCATGCATAAACTAAACCCAAATAAATTACTATTATTATTTTGAGGGCGATAATGTTTTGTAAACATAAAACTAGACATAGGATGCAGTGTGTTATATATATACACGGGATAGATTCCCTCAAGTGTGTTTTTCACTAAACTTTATCTTCCTTTATTTTTTATTTTTTTTGAGTTTTTGATATGGGACTGAGATTAAACGGTTGGAAATTATCGTAATCTACTTTAAAAATGGTGTGCAGTTTCCTTTGAATTACTTCTTAAAAAAATTATCGTAATCTACTTAAGTGTGGTTTGAATTAGATCGATTTATTTGATTTATTACCAATACATAATTACACAGCTTCAAATTATATTTGAGTATAATTGTCATACACTATACGTACACTAACAGTCGATTAGTAGAAAATATAATTTTTAACATTTATGTTTAAGTTGGAGTAAAAAACCTAGGCTGAGGCATCTTTCATGTTTAATTCGGTGGTGGAAATTTGATAAATATATGAAACTTGTTTAATGCGGTCATAGTACTAACCGACTTAAAAATTGATAATATTAATAATAATAAAAATGCATATGTCACATGTTTTCTCCATGTCACAATCGATTTGAGAACCAAAAAAAATTTGTTTAATTGACTTTTGACCTCTCCCTGTCGTCAATGTTTATATGCATTGTTCGTTGGTGTTGTCACCATTCGTTGTTGTATGTGTTGTTCGTTGTTAATATTATTATCACTTTTGTTATTGTAAGGTTCGTAGAATGTGCATTATGTTACTATTGAATGTGCATTATGTTACTATTGTTTGTTGTTGTCGCCGTCAATTTTAAGTCAGTTTTTTTTTTTTTTTTTATAGATTTATTTTACAATTTCATTATTCCACCTATAATGTATTTTTGAAATAAGGGGAAAAATAAAAGTTATGTTATAGTGTTTTATAGTATTGTTGAAAAGAAAATTTATGTTAGAGTGTTCCATATTGTTTTTGGAGTTGATATACAACTTTCCTGTACCTAGATTACAATCCATTTGTTATGATAATACTTTGCCAAATAATTCATTAGTGTGAGATAAGAATACAATTAGCAAAGTTGTAGTACTCTGTAGAAAAATACGATAATCAAGTCAGTTTCTTTCTTTCAACTTTTGAGTTTTAGAGAATTCTAAAATATGTTTAGAATTTCATACTCACAATGAGTATTGTCATGGTGGTCAATTGAGAGTTTTCTTATGTTTTGAGATGATATATAATATATATATATATATATATATATATATTACTTATTAGCAATTTAATTATTACTCTAGATAAACATACATTATTTATTCATTTAAATTCTTTGGCATTTGACTACATTTACGTATTTATGATAATTTATCAATCTTCTGGTGTATTTTATTATTTTATAGTTGATAACATAGCTTGCCTAAAAACAATGACATTTTCTTCTATTTTAGTTTAGTTTTATATCTTGACTATTTTAGACTATGGAGTTGGTCATTTATTTATTTTCTTTAATTGTGTAATGTTGTGTGTGTTTGTTTGGTTATGTGATTTTCAAACGTGTTATAGGCTTTACATAAATGCAGTGACAAGAAGAAAAGAGATGAGAAGTTTTAAAACATTAACCCAAAATAATTTAAATAGTAGGAGTTTCTTGAACCTTGAAAGATGGTGTATGCTGAATTTTGCTAATGTTCTTATCACTATCAAGGCATAGATGGATCAATATTATAGGTTCTATTGTAAGATTTTGTAGATAGGTGTCTATCTTTTTTAAGTGTACTTTGGGTTTGTATACCACATGTTCTAAATGTGTTTTGTATAAAATTATAATTGTGTATGAAATTTTTATATTCTATGTTTAATTGTATTTTGTGTACAATTATGATTGCTTATAAAATTTTAGTTGGTATCAAATTTTAGATATGTATATATATATAAGGAGGAAAAATAGATTTTTTTTAATAAAAAAAAATAGACCTTTTAAGTCAGTTAAAGTTTAATCGACTTAACAACAAATGTTTTTTTAAATTGCTTGTTTTTAAGTCTGACGTGGAACTGACTTAACAAGTTATTTTTGACTCACTTAAAAAGTCATTTATGCACTAATGGGCATTCGTATGCATGATTTAATTTTAAATATACTTATAATAAAAGTCAAATATCTCTAATTATGACGATTCTGATTGACTGACAATATAAAAACTATTTATATTAATAATGTATAATATTACAAAATTAAATAATATCAATGTATAATTTATAGCTTATAAAAAAATGTATATTTGACTAAATGTTTTACAAAGTAACAAGTATTAATTATATTTGGAAAAAAAAAAAAGGATTATATTAAGACAATAAGTATTATAAAAGAACAAAAGTCTAATCAATGATAGATTTAATACAATATTTCATATTAGTAATAAAATAAATAAGTATAACTGAAATGCATAAAAGTTTGGTTTCTTTCTATTTCAAAAAATAATAAAAATATCTAATAATTGCTTTTATAAAATAAATTTAAAGTATTCAACAAAATTAGATTTTTTGTGCATTTTATTATTTTTTAAATTGATTTATAATTTTATTTGGATTGTCCTCGAATCATATAATGAAACATATGTTTTCCTTTACTCGTTCCATTGCACTTGTTTGACCATCAATATCCTCGTCAGTGTCTGGTCCTCAAACCAAAATTCAAGTAGCCAACCAGGAAAGTACTCACCTCTCATTTTCTGTCTCTTTCTCTCACTTTCTTCCTTATTTTTATTTCTAACTGAACATCCAAAATTCATGTCGTTTTGTTTGACTATGATTTCATTCATCACACATTTGAATTTCAAACATAACAAAAGTACTACCATAGAACATTCAGCTACTTGGATGGGAATTAGTAATTTACTAACACAACTTAAACCAACAAAATGATTAAATTATTTCACTAACTTAGTTACCAAATTTGAAAATCAAGTATTACCCTCTCATTTAGCTTTTAACAATCCAAATTGATTAGTAAAAATAGATCCAATTGCAGAAGACTAAATAAGGGGTGGAAAAAATCAAATCAAAGAAAAGAACATTCGCACTTTTTTCGTTGTCTGAATATTATTATTACGGTCAAACACAATCCAGTTGTTACGAATGCTTCCACCGCGGAGGGGCGTGACACGAGAAACATTTTTCTGAGGTACACGTGTATATCATTTTAATGAACTGATTTTTTTGTTTTTTAATAAAAAAAAATATTCTTTTTGTTTCATTGTTTGTTTGGTGGGTTATTGTATTATTGTCTGAACTTTAACATTGTGCGAATTATTATTGTTAAGCTATTATTGTTAGTATTTATAATTCATGCGTTTTTCTATTATATTAAATGTTTTTTTTGTATTGTTGATTCATTGGAGTATATAGTAGTAATAAAATATTTTAGTGTGTTTATGTTTTTTTTTTTCTTTTTAAAATATAGTTATGGATCGTAGTTAAATGTAAATTTTTTTAACTTATGTATATAAAAATAGAATGTTAGAGTTTCTAAAATTTAATAAAACTACTTTACCTAATAATAATGGCAGAATGTATTATATTTGTGTTAAATGTTTAAATAAGGCACTTTTAGAAGTTAACATCGTAAAAGAACACTTAAAAATGTTTGTAATTTATAAAATTTTACGACATGGATATGACATGGCGAAGTCATGAAAGTGCAATGTGGCTTACAAAGAGAGAAATTTGATGTAGATATGGGCAATTGTTAGAAATCTTTTTTTTGATATTGAACAAGAAATTTTTTAACAAGCACACATGTATGATACTTTGTGCAGTGATAGTGACAGTGAAAAACCTTTATATTTAAGTTGTAAAAATTTCACACGGTTGTTAGGTGGGTTGAGATTGTTCAATTTCAAGGCAATAAATGGATGAACGGATAAGAATTTCACAAAATTGTTTGAGTTGTTGACGGAAACGCATCACGAAGGGAAAATGGAGGACAATATATAATGATAGTTGATGTACACTTCTAAATATTTTTACTCATTATTATATTATTTTACTTCTAATTTTATTTATAAGTTAGTTGAATTTTTTTTTCTCATTATAATATTTATTATTAATGTATTTTTGTGATTATTTGTTATGCTAAGTAAAAATTCTCTTTGGGTCTAAACAAACATCATAGCTGATTCAGAGGTACCTTCTCCTCGAAAGAAAAACACTAGAGGGAGAACTCACATGATTAAATTCATTGCTAGATGAATGTTAATGAGTGTCTTCAAGACATTTATTAAGAAACTAAATACAGAGATTTTTAATTAGAAATATTTTTGTAGTTGTATTTTCAATTTTTAAAAGTGTAAAATATGTTATTTTTAATGTAAAACGTCTATTTTTTATTCTCAAACAAATACCCTAAGGAAATTTGTAAGCAAGATAACTAATATTTGATGAACTAAATGATAACATATAGTTAATTGAAGTCTTTGGTAAAGTTAGTAATTCAATTAGCTTAAAAATATAAAATAACATAAAAGAACATTTTTGATAAGTAATAAAATTTATATCTATTAATGTTTAAAATTTAGCATTTTTAAATTTAGTTTTAGTTTAAATTTAGCATTTTTATAATCAACTATATATGCCAATCCTTTAATAAAATTTGACAACAAACATACAACAATGAATATATAATAATAACATTATAATAAAAATAAAAATTAGAACTACAAAAATAAAAATTAATATAATCTTAACTACAATAATTGAAGAGGGTCTTTATTCTCTTTCATAATCAAGTATAACATATACCTATTTAATTTATTTTAAATTATAATAAATAAATTTTAGACTTAATTGTAATTTTAATCTATTTGTTTTTTATCAAATCAAAGAAATCGGTCCCTTTATTTTAAAATTTGTCAATTTTGATTTTTTATTATGATTTTTTAACTAAATATTAGCAATTTAACGTGCTTTAAATATCGTGACATATGATATGATAATATAAAATAATTAACACCGATGAAATCAAAATAAAACCATATAAAAACTTAACTTTTAACTTCAGAAATTTTTCATATTCGTAATTTAATTAATGACATATAGTTAGTTATACATTAAAAAATCGTATGTCACATCATTTAAACTATGTCAAATTGTCATCTTTTAGTTTAAAAATATGAAAGATAGAATAAAATTGTCGATTTTTAAAATATGAGGAACAATTCGTGAATTGTTAAAAGTAAATGGACAAAAATTGAAATGAAGTCTAAAATTTAAATGTAAAAAGGGTTTTAGTTAAAATAATAGGAGTACACTTAACAAAAGAAAATGATAAATAATAAATTCAAAAGCTACTTGAAGTATCTTATCAAAAATCGTTATAAACTATTTAAGAAAAAACTATAAAGTCGCGACAAAATAATTATTACTAAAGAGCCTTTTCTTTCGTATGAACGATAAACTAATTTATTGATATTACCAAACATAACCTTAATCTTCCAAAATTCAAGAGAAAAAATACGAGTAATTTATAGTTTAATCGAAAGATAAACTAAATTTAAATAATTTATATTTTTATTGTTTATTTGATGTTGTTGGAGATAAAAATATGAATTTATTTTAATATTTGAGTTATTAAAGAATATTGATTTTATAAATAAGGAGAGAGAAGTACCAAACACGGCCTTGGAAGAGAAAGGTTAGTGAATTGGAAGAGTTAAGATAGAAATAGCAATCTTCCTTCTTTGTGTTTCATTTTCAATAGTCCACAACTACCAACTACCCTCCATATTTCCAACATTATACATTTCATCTTCTCTCCGGTCAACTCTCTCAATGAAGCATAAACCACCTCCCACCACCCATCACTCCAAATTCCATTCTTTTTAATGAAGAAACCACCTCCCTCCTCCCTCATCACCATCATATTCATCACCTTATTCATCTTCTCTTTACTACCCTCTTCTCATGCTTTAGGCTCCGCCACCACCATCGCCGTCACCGACAACCCCGCCACCGTATGCGGCATCATAACAAGCCAATCTACACAGCGCATTGACTGTTACCGTCAAGGAAA
The DNA here is from genome assembly GCF_000331145.2 of Cicer arietinum. Classification (NCBI taxonomy): domain Eukaryota; kingdom Viridiplantae; phylum Streptophyta; class Magnoliopsida; order Fabales; family Fabaceae; genus Cicer; species Cicer arietinum. Next base: position 58,964,296 of record NC_021164.2, on the reverse strand, counting down.
AGTCATCCCCGTTTCCCCCAACGTTTCATTTTCTTCCATCTCCGGTGGAAGAACCTTCTTCTGTGGCCTCAGGTCCGGTAACTTCAGTTTACATTGTTGGGATACTTCATCTTCCTTCCAAAGTAAAAGACTTTACGTTAGTGATTCTGTTTTATTGGAGAATCTCGCTGTTGGAGATTCTCAAGTTTGTGCTACGGTGGTTGGTGTTGGAACGGTTCGATGTTGGAGAACCAATTACGGCTTTGAACCAACTGGGTCGGTTCAATTCGCTTCAATTTCATCTGGGTCAAACTTCTCTTGTGGAATTGTGAAAAACGGTTCACAAGTTCGGTGTTGGGGGGAGAAAGTTGTTGCACAACGGTTACAGAATGAGTTTCGGAATATTTCTATGTTGAGTATTGTTGCTGGTGGTTCACATGTTTGTGGTTTGAATTCAACTGGTTTTTTGGTTTGTAAAGGAAGTAATGAATTTGGACAACTTGATGTTCCAAAAAGTGAAGCTTTTGAGTTTGCTGATTTGGCACTTGGTGATCAACATAGTTGTGCAATTAGAAGATTGAATGGTTCTGTTGTTTGTTGGGGTGGAAAGGGGAAATTTTCTGTTAATTTTATTCAAGGTGTTTCTTTTGAGTTAATTGTTTCTGGTTCTAATTTTATTTGTGGATTGTTAACAGCAAATTTTTCAGTTATTTGTTGGGGACCTGGTTGGTCTAATGCTAATGAAAATGGTTCTGTTCTTCCTTTGCCACGTATTCTACCAGGACCTTGTGTTCAATCTTCTTGTAGTCAATGTGGTTTATATCCTGATTCTCAATCTCTATGTTCTACTTCAACTCACATTTGCAAGCCAAATACTTGTGTGACTCAAATTACAAACCCTCCATCGTTGAAACCACCAATGCAACCGCCTCCGCCGCCATTGTCTCCTCCTCGATCGTCTCGATCGAAGACATTGACAAGGGGGTTATTGGTGTTTGCAATTGTTGGATCAGTTGGATGTTTTATTGGTATCTGCACAATAGTTTATTGTTTATGGAGTGGTGTTTGTTTTGGTAAAAAGAAAGTTCATAATTCTGTTCAACCAACAGTCACAAGAGGTAGTAGCAACAGTTCAAGTGGTAGCGCGTCTTCGATTAAATCCGCGATTATGCGCCAAGGTTCGAGAATAATGAGGCGTCAACGAAGTGGTCCATCATCAACAAAGCACCAAGAAAGTGCAGAGGAGTTTAGTCTTTCCGAGCTAATAGCAGCTACCAACAATTTCGCATTCGAGAACAAGATTGGTGCTGGAAGCTTTGGTGTTGTGTATAGAGGAAAACTAGTTGACGGTCGCGATGTAGCGATTAAGAGAGGCGAAACGAGTTTAAAGGTTAAGAAATTTCAAGAGAAAGAGAGTGCATTTGAGTCTGAATTAGCCTTTTTGTCGCGATTACACCACAAGCATTTGGTTAGGCTAGTTGGTTTTTGTGATGAGAAAGATGAGAGGCTTTTGGTGTATGAATACATGAAAAATGGTTCATTGCATAGTCATTTGCATGATAAGAACAATGTTGAAAAGAGTAGCAATGTTTTGAATTCATGGAAAATGAGGATCAAAATTGCTTTGGATGCTGCAAGAGGAATAGAGTATCTACATAACTATGCAGTTCCTTCAATAATACATAGAGATATTAAATCTTCAAACATTCTTCTTGATTCTACTTGGACAGCAAGAGTATCTGATTTTGGATTATCATTGATGAGTCCAGAATCTGATACTAATTACAAACCAACAAAAACAGCAGGAACAGTCGGATATATCGATCCGGAATACTATGGTTTAAATGTATTAACAGCAAAGAGTGATGTATATGGACTTGGAGTTGTGTTACTCGAACTATTAACCGGAAAAAGAGCGATTTTTAGGCACAGCGAAAATGGTGGAAATCCATTGAGTCTAGTTGATTTTGCAGTGCCTGCTATTTTGGCTGGTGAATTGGTGAAAATTTTGGACTCGAGAGTTGGATCGCCATCGGAGAGTAACGAATCCGAGGCGGTCGAGTTGATGGCATATACGGCCATTCATTGTGTGAATTTGGAAGGGAAAGATAGACCAACTATGGCTGATATTGTTGCTAATTTGGAGAGAGCTTTTGTTATTTGTGATGCTGGTAGTAACCATGAGATTGAAACCATTTCAAGTGTTACAATCACTGTTGTTTCAGATTGATATGTTCCAAAGCCTGATAAATTTGTTTATCTTACATTCTTTCTCATTAATCCTACGGGTGTATTATTGGCATGTAAATTTAGAAGAATTTTTATGAAACTACTAACATTTAACCACAGAATATTTATTATATCGTTTAGTTTATGGCATTTTGCCAATTTGTTTTTTTACCTTACAAAGGTGTGACCTATGATAAGTACGTGTAATACAAGTACAGGACACGGTATTTTAAAAAAGATTAAAATATAATTTAAATGAAAGTTAAATTGTTCAATTTATAATACAAAATCTCAATAAATTTTTTATAATAAAAAGAAGAGTGCTGTATAAGTATCACCATTTTAAAATTACTCATTGATGCTTCAGATGGTGAGTGACAAATTATCATTGTGTTGTTTTGTTGTATTAAAAAGAAGGTATAATTGTGTTCAAGAATCATTGTTTTGTTGTATCACAAATTCACAATACCTAAGGCTCAATTAGCTTTTATTTGAGATAATTTTTAATACAAAATAACAGTTTGGTTTATACTTTTAGATACTCAATTGATCATTATTATTAATATTCAAAATTTAAATAAAATGAAAACAAAATGTCAGTTTTGTAATGTTTGACCAAAAAAGAAGTTTGTAAAAGAGAAAACAAAAACATTTTTTGATGCCAAACAGGTGGAACATTTTTCATGTGGATATAATTAATAATTACTATTATATCATATAAAATCGGAGGAGAAGGTAGAGTCATACGAATTTCTAATGATTTGGTCTGATTCAGACAAGGAAGCAACGTAGAGATTTACATCAAGTAACAATATTTGAGGGGCACGTGGAAAAAGGTGAACAAGAATGTGAATACAGTTTGGCATATTTATTTTGGTCTAGCCAAAAGTCTTCAAAATGTATGTCTAAATTTATTAATAAAAAAGTATATTTTGATCAAAATACATTTTCGAATTAGTTAATTTGGTGAATATTAAGAATGAGAGAAAAAACTCTGAATAAAAAAAATTCCTTCCATTAATAATTATAAATAAAAGTAAATTAATTCATTATTTAATTCAAATTTGTTGAGCTATGTTTATAAGAATGGAGTGAGTAAGATGCAAATGCAATGCAACTGAATTGAGTGGTTGATGTTCACAAAGCTCCGTAATTAATCCGTTTGGTGTGTCCATTTTTGTATAATCATATGGTCCCCTCCGCAGCACATGCTAGACTTTGCATATTTTGTATTTGTTTCTCTTTTTGAAACTTCGTTTCTTCACTTAATTCTACTTTGGACAAAACATTGACCAAACCCAAGTAAATATTAATGATTCCAAATTAAGATGTGTATTGGCCGTTTCATATTGCTTTTTTACTTTATTACATAAATTTATTTTAGATTATATTCGTTTCTTTCTTCTTTACTTTTACCTATTTAGATAGATATATATATATATATTAAAAAAGATAGATAATGGATACTATTAACCACTAAGTGGGTCTATTTTTATTAAATTTTGTATTTTTAAATTTATTTATGTCTATATGTCCTCTAATGAAATATAAATGAAAATTATCCTAATTGCTACATAGTTATACTTAGCCGCCAACAAGTTTTGACTTGACATGTATGTGTACAATTTTTCACAATAGAGAAAAGCACGTACTCTTCTTTCTCAGTATACATTCGTTGGAACTCGTTTTTGCAACTTTCTCTTGTTTTCCCAAAATTATGTGAGAATGATTCAAATTATTATGATACTAATCCTTTATTTGTTTTATAATATTTTTCGTAATTGACAACTTCACACATATTATAAAAAGATAGATAAAATATAAGAAATAAAATAATAATTTTACTTAATTGACTTTTTTAACTATTGATTGATTTTTATTATCATAAATTTTAAGTGAATGATATAAATAATATTAATTAACTATTGATTGATTTTTATTAATTGACTTAATTGACTTAATTGACTTTTTTAACTATTGATTGATTTTTATTATCGTAATTGACAACTTCACACATATTATTGTGAATGATATAAATAATATTAATTAAAAAGTATAAATAGTAAAAAAGAAAAATTGAAACATTTTTTTCATAAAACAGAAGAAACATAACATATTGGATACCAGTTAACTGAATTTGTCGTTGTCGAAATAGAAAAATTGATTGAGTTTTTCTTGTAAAAACAAAAAACTATTAACCGAATTTTTCAGAGAAATGGTCCTTTTTTTACAAGTACCATGAGCAGTTGTGGATTATGTATAAAATATTATTAGGAGCGACAAATATTAACTAAAATATTATAATTAAAATTAATAAAAATCATATAATTTTATCAAAGATTCAACATAACATCAATATAAAATAAAAATACAATCTATAAAAAAAGACATGTACATCTAATTAAAGTTGTGTCATTCGTTCTTCTAAATACTTAAAATCATCAATAACTAAATCAGAACTAAAGCTTTAAGCTATTTCTTTTTTAATATAAAGCATCATATTGTCAGTAAGAAATTTATCATCTATCTTGTTATGCAATATTGTTTTCGTAATCTTCATTGCTAAAAATGATATGTCTGTAATAGTTGTAGAAACCAAAAAGAGTTGAGATAAGGTAGATTAGTCAATCAATCAAACAATATGTATGTCTTTCCTGTTTTTTTTTTTTTTTTATAGAGTTTCACACAATTCAGAAAGAGTCAACAAGTTATTCAAATATGGCTAACAAACAACATCAAGAATAAAGTATTTCAATTGAAATCTCACATTAATTTTCTCTTGATAATTAGAATTTAGAGGATAAAATTTATTTCAAGAGCACATATATTATCCATATTAAAATCTTTGTAAATATCTTTAGGAACCAAACTATTGATTAGACTCAAAAGCTCCATTGTTTGTGCACAAAACCTGTTATTCAATTCATACAATTATTGATCAGTTGTAACACGATAGAGATTCGTTCTATATTGTTGACTCATTGTGATGTGATCACGTTGGTAACGAGCGCACCCTTCATGTTCTATATAAATAGTATTTCAATCGGGGGAATCAATATCATATTGCTCACAAAATAATATCACTTTTTCAATAAATCTTCTCAACCATCATCTTTCAACTTTTGAATTAATGTTTTTGTATTATTGACTAATTGCATTGCATTAAGTATATCTTGAGATTTCTATTGTAAATTTTGGCAAAGATGATTTGTAATTCTCATAATCTCTTTCATCATGTGCAAAATCAATATGAAGTCAAATGATTTCATAAGCTTATGAACACATTAGCATTTCCCACGTGTAGAATAACATGTTCCATTTTTTCTAATATCTTTAAGAACCACACAAGTTGCATTATATAAATTTATCATACTATTATCGCATTCTAAAATTTCGAGTATTTCTCGAATTTAATGGAGTCGTCACTAAATTTTATTTAAAATAGGAAAATGTTGGGAAACCCTTAAAAACAATAAATCATGGTATTTGAAACCAAGTTTAGAGTTCTTGAGTCGATTATGCGCAAGGAATATATTAGCACCCTACGACATCCGCTTCCTTATAGATTCATCACACGATTCATCAACAATTATGCAAATTTTATAATCTCCAATCTCTTCTCGAATCTAACTTTTCATTTTACTAAACATGATATGCAAAATTTCCTTTTGAATTTATGAGAAGTATACTTTGAATTATATGGAGCATTCTCTAGCACTACTTTTGCAAGTTCATCATTGTATGATCCTAAGAGTTTGACCATTTCAAGAAAGTTACCTCTATTTTTTTTATCCTCGTGATTCAACATGGCCTTTAAAAGCACGAGCTTGAAATGTGAGCCAACGAACCAAATCAATAGAACTCTTGAGACGAAGTCTATTTTTGCTGATTATATCGTCAGTCTACACATTAAAGACATTTATGATGTGCACAAATTGATTGAATAAGTCTTGAGATGCTTTCATTGCATTATTGTGAAATGAACAAGGACTCTCTCCAATATGTTTAAGAATAACACAACTCTTTCTGCCATTTACCTTTCTTTATACTTTAAATCTTTTTCTAGCGAAGACATGAGCGGTACGGTTACTACTTAGTTTTGTACTAAACAAGTAACAAAGCAAACAATAAGAAGCATCATTAGTTGGAGAGTACTCTAGCCATGAAAAGAACATTTTAAACCAAGATGCTTGAAGTCGTCTTGGATGTTTGTCTCCATTCAGGGGATATTTTTCAACTACACATTTATAGGGGACCTCAATTAAGATAATCTCTTCGAATTTCATCACTTTGATTCACCGGATATTCTCAAAATTTTGAGATGCTTTTCGAGGTCACGTTCTAAACAACTTACATCAAATTTATCCATGGTGATCTTTTGAATCTTGCAAGGCTGCTCATACGGTTGAATTGTTTGATCACTGGAAGGATGCTTTTCAAGTGTTGAGGTTGAAACTTAACAATTTTCATCTTTGTCAGAAACTTTCTTCTTAAAAGATGCAACAATTTTCTTATGTTTAAATATCGTATCACTCCTAAAAAAAATACACAAATTAATTACACAACACTAACTTACTAACATAAAAAAACATAATCACAAACACATTTAGATAAAAAATTCACAAAGTAACTACTCACATTCACAAATTAAAACAGTTCACAATCACATAGTCACAATTCACACACTAAAGTTCACAATCCCAATTCCCACACTAAAATCATTCGCAATCACAAATATAATTCACACACTACTACTAGTTTATAATCTTAAACTAAAACAATTCACAATTAACAAAGAATAGAAGAGGAAAAGAGTAAAAACCTGAAAAATATAAGAATCAGATAGTATGAGGGAAGACCAAGACCAAAAGGTGACAATGGCTATTGTGACTATGAAATGAGACGGAGAGAGACAAATAAACGGCGACGCTGGTCGTAGATGAGGGAGAGCAGAGATGCGAGAAGAGAGAGTACGAGTGAGACAAACGACACATGGAAGAGCAAAAGAGAATGGCGCAGAGAAGAAGAGTGGAAGAATGGAAGCAGAGAAGGAGGATGAAATAGTGAATGTTTTCTCCAAACTCTAAAATTTTGTAAGGTATTTTAGTAACTTATCACTATTATTTCAGTAATATGTCATTATCATTTATAAAAAATAAAAAAATAAAAAATTAGGGAATGCCAATACTCCCTATAGCTCCTGAATCCGTAGTTGCGCGAACTAGAGACTCAAAGAAGGAGTCGAAGTAGAAAATATCAAATAGTGAATGACTTTCTCTAAACTCTAAAAATTTGATGAATATTTAAATAACTTATCACTATTATTTTTATTTTTTATCCTAAACTTATCACTATTATTTTAATAATCTATCATTATTATTTATAAAAAATATAAAAAAAAATTAGGCGTATTCATAACTTGTTACTGCTCCTAACAAAATTTAGGGGTAAATTTGGAAAGAAGCATTTGGAAAGATTCATAAATCATAAGCATATACACGAAGCTTTATCACAATATTTTCAAGAATCTTAACGCAATATTTATCAGGTCTTCTGAGCACTATTCCATTATTTCATGAAGTCAATCAGTCAAAAGATTTTTGGTTGAAATTTGAAAACCAGTCAAGTTTTCCAGAAGCAGTTACTCATTTATTATAGTATTAGTATATGCTCACATCTTTCAATTAAAGTCTACAAAGATAGGCACTGACTACTTGATTAGTTGGTTAAATAGTTTATATATGTGTGGTTTAAGTATATTTAAATCTTTCTTTATATATGTGATATTTATAATTTCGTGCAGATATTTGGTCATTTAAATATTTCTTTTTTTTATATATTCTGTGCTGATAACTTGTAAATGAGAAATGTTTGATAGAAACTCTTTATCAGAGACTTTTCAACATACCAGTACTTTTTATTGACATTAATAAGGGTTTGATGAAAATTAAGTGAGGTCCATATAATATAGTGAGACTCATCTTTAATTTTATACTCATTAGAATTAGAAAATGTATTGCAAAAGTATGTTTTGTCAAAGTAATATTATGAGGTGACATGTTTAAATATGATTGGATGTTTATGTAATTCTTAGTTTATTGTATCTCATTAATTTGTTTGTAATGAAAATATAGTTAATTCACTCCTTACAAGTATCTCTAACTCTGGAATTATTTAGAGTTTGAACATTCAGTCAGTAGAGCCCATAATATTTATTTATACATGCTAATGGACGAGATTAATTACAACTTGACTCTCTAAAGTATTATTTTTTATACAACCTAAAGTAATTTTAGTATTGACAAAATCAGTGTATGTTCGATAGTACAGTAGAGGACAATAGAATCACAGTTAGTTGTTTTTACACAACCACCTGCACACTCTCAACCATTCATGATTCCTTACTCCCACGAGTAACTCAAATCCTCTTTCTTAAGATAGAAGTGTGAACAAATTTACACAATTAAATGCCAGGCATATAGTTGTTAGGCTAATCAACAAAAGCTTTACACTTAATTTGACTATTAATGCTGAAGTCTTAATTAGAATAAGTTATGGCATAATTTATATTTCAAAAAGCACGATAAGACTTCAGAAATGAAAGTGCAGAAACAATGTGAACGTAGTTTGGTGTTCACAGCTATCACACCATGCAATAAAGGATGTCATATAAGCACATTAAAATATTACCACCTGTTATAAGTATGACTTTTACCCTTGAAATGAAACTGAATATAGGCAATTAAATAGTGTCAAATTTAATATAGTTTTTCTTAAGAATTCAGTTTAACAATTTGATAATGGAAATGTTATTGCAATATAACCAATCCACCAAAAATATCAATCATCATAGCACTATATAAGTTTACACAAAATGTATACAATAGCTACATCTTTGACAACAATATTGAACATGCAAATTGATTGAATCCCTAAAAAAAAAACCTCATTAAGGAAAACTCTGAACATGTCTAACTTTTGGGTGATTATTTCCTTGTCCATGAAAAAAGAATGTGCATAGTGCTGCAAGTATTCAAAAGTATATTGAAACTTGATGTGCAATATATATAATTTCATTAACGGCAAGAAATAATATAGTAACTAAAATGAACTAATCATCTAATTCGCGAAGATTTATGTCTTTGTTCGTCAACTTTATTCATCCAATCATTGAGCTGTAGAAGTCCCTTGTACCCATAATAAGTGGCAGCAACAAGTATGACCAAGAAAAAAACAAATAGAAGAAACTGCTTGGTTCTGGAAATAATTTTCTGTTCAATAATTACAATCATAAATTGGTCAGCAAAGAGAAAAGTAGATGAAATTTAAAAATAAATTTTATCACAAAAACTAACATACCTGTAGTACTGTCGGTTCCTTAGATTCTACTACCCGCTCCTTCCTTTTACGTCGCTTTGGACCTGATTTTTCATTATCTGGCTCCTTTACCTTCAACAATTACTAGTATTAGACTTGTAAAAACAAAAAAATTACTTAATTAGTATAATGATTCATGACACTACCACTACAGAGCTCACTTGTAAATTCAGGTGCAAATTATGCATCACTGATCACAGACTATTAGAATGCAGAAATTACACTCTAGATGTGCTTTCAGGAACTGAATTTTCACAAGTACAACCCAATTTTGTAGTGATGATGAATAAAAAAATAACCGTGCAAAGTAGATAACTTTGAATGTATGCGATAAGTTCTGATGGAAGCAGAATTACCACTGTAACTCGAGATTTGCGTAATTGCAGTTCTGACTCAACAACCTGCACTTTACTCTTACAATCAGAATTGCAAGGAATAAGTCCAACTCCAAATTGATTTTTTGGTATATCGCTTGGCTGGCAATCGGAACGATTATATTCTGCTTGAACGTCTTGACAAAGCCACTCCTTTTTCAGTGTTTGGCATTTGCAACGAACGGTGACCTTGTGAAGAACGAGTTCATATTTTAGAGGTTAAATAATTTGGATCAATAATAGGTGTATGGTTTGTTTAGTTTTCAGTACCTAGAATAGTAAGGCAAAAAACTAGATACTGATTGAGCTAATAGTGTTATTTTCAAATTAATTCATTAAATGATAGCTATTAAAATCTGTACCTTTTTACTGCATTTCTCAGGATTTGGGCATGGACCAGGATGACATGTCTCTGGGCATAGATGTGTACAATTTGGCATCTTTCTGCAAAACCGATATAACCATAATGCTATCATCAACTTAATTCATTTAGAGAACGAGGAACAAAAAGAGAAGAAAGAACATAAATCTAACAGATATTTTCAACTTCAAGTTGGTTTCGAATGCAAAACTAGATTAAAAGTTACTTCTATTTAAATTACCTGTGACACGGTCCACCGCATGAACGGGCAGTCTCTTGATCCTTTGCCGAAAGGCTGTTGTAATAAATGCACTCGAAAACATGGACCATTGCACCACAATGACATGACCGTTTAATTAGCACCTTGCATGGGGGGCAGTCTCCAGGATGACATCGCCGAGGGCAGTGATGTTGACACGCAGGCTTTCTTTCCTAATCAATGCAGTATACACATCAAGAGACTAATTATCAACTCTGATTTTGGGTAGTAAAAAAGTGATATTCTCAACTTTATACATTAAACAATTGAGAAATTCCATTGATTCAGTTAATAAAATCCAGTGATAATACATAGGAAACATATAGCAAAACAAATGAGAAAGACGAGGTGCAAAACAAAGAATATAATACAATCGATAAATTGAATTATGAAAGATTCAAAACCTTTTGGCAAGAAAGCGAACAATCTTCACAAGCCTCACTTCTCGTTAACTGGTTTGTGGAAGACCGGTTCTCCAAGGCATGGCAGGTTTTAGTACAATAATGATTACCACATGGTAGAGGATTACCGCATAAATTTTCACAGGAGAATTGTGATTTATTAGAGCAGACCATCTGATAAGAGGGTGACAAAAGAAAACAGAAACCACATTAAAAGAAGTTAATGTGAATTAGATTTGAACAAAATCATTTAAAACAATCTTGCGTGTCATAGTTCATATACAGCTTGTAAGATAAGAAAAACAAACCATTTGCTCTGCTCCGATGTGCTGCCCAACACACGATCTCCATTCTAGTTCTGGGCAAGGAGGGCACGGAGTGCCGGGAACACTTTCACTTTGTTGTATAAACTTCTTTTTCTTTGGTTTGAGAGTAAACTCTGGATTGGGAGGAGGCCTAGCACCATGACACCTTCACAAAGAAAAAAGTTTGTTAAGGAAAGATCGTAACTGGAATTTGAACTTACAGTCCCTTGTGGTTCGATTCAACTATATGATATTGGATTCTGGTGACACATATGCACTGCTTCACGAATTTGCCAGTACTCGATACATGAGTAGAGACAAAAGAATCACTTTTTTGGACCTTTCATTCATGCCTAAATACTTGAAAGCTCAAAAGTAACCCTTTAAGAAGTTTCTTCAAAATGATACTTTGTAACATCTTAATCTTTGATATGTAGAGGGAAAATTTTCTCAAACCTTAATTTGCACGTATGGCCACAATGGTACTCTTCTGCACAAGGTAGGCGACAAGGAGGGCAGGCCCCATAATGGCATTTGTGCGGCTAAACAAAATCAACAAAGCATAAACAGGTATTAGGAAATCAAGGACTAAATCCCAAACCCTAAAGAGAAACTTCAATTAGCTGATATTAAATCTCAAAATAGTTAAACGAAAAGATGCCCTTAAGAGACACGCTATTATAACTTTTTCGACAAATGCTATTACCATTTGCTGAAAAAAAGAAACATGAATTGGAGATTTTTTTTCTAAATTATTTTCCTCTGTTGTAGCTTCACCCAGTTTCACATAATTCCAATATATCTCAGTAACAAATAGTACCTTGCAGATTAATGCATGCCGGCACAAAGGCTTAATAGGACACCGTTTAGGACATTTCGGTGGCTTTTGATCCATTTCAGTACCACAAGGAACCTGGTACAAAATCCATCACTCAGCAAATATAGTTTAACCAAATGCCACAAAAATTGATAAAATCCAAGTATCAATGGATTAATATAAGACAATAGTGGCAGATTGATTAAAAGATGAAAGACAACCCAAAATAATAAAAGGCACACTCGCAAAGAATGAAATAAAAGAGAATATGTACTTCTGGTGTGTTGTGTGTGAACTTATTGACATACAACCAGAGAGATCAAGTAAAATTACTAATTTCTTCGTATTGAAATACAAAAAAGAACTTCATATTTATCAGATCTCTGAACTATCTTCTAATTTATTGAATGAAAATGCTATGAAATTAGCAGGCATCACAACTCACAAGTAATATCAAAATGGGAATATCACACTGAATTGACTACAATGAATATTACATAAACTAACAATAACAACCCTCCTTGGTTTCATATAAAATACATTTAGCTTTGTTTCCCATAACATGTTCAAATGATTAATTTCAAATAAATCAGCAGCAAGTGTAATGCAATGTGCTTATATTACGCAAAAACAAAATGATATGCTTTTGATCACTACCAAAAATCTCTCCCTTCTTCCAATAAACTAAAACCTAGCAAAGACCATTAAGGTGCTGGGAAATGAGTGAGACATACATGAAAGCAAAGTTTTATTCACTGGAAAGTTCCATCCATAAACTTCAAACTAACCACTAAGTCCAACATTATCTAGCCATCAACTTCTATGAAGTCGGCCATCAACGGTTTTGTTTGACATAAGTGTTACAAAATATAATGTGGGAGCTATAATGTATGTTAAAGATGGAACAAGGTGTTGCTTCCATATGTTATACAAACAAATTTGTGTCAGACTTTAGTGATTTATTTTATGAGATTATAGGTATACTAAAAAGGTACCGAAATAAACAGAAGATATCCATCTTGCATGATGTTACTAATGGGCTGAAGAATATATTTCAGTTATTCAATACTGACTACTACAAGAATGAAGAGTCAAGCATCATTTTTTCTGGCAACCAAAGCATTATCAAATTGCGCTATAAGCGTTAAAGATAGTGAAGCTATTATCAAAGAAGAATTTAATCGTGAAATTGTAAGTGTTGAAATCATTTAATAACAAATTCCTTTTTAAATATAATTTGAGCATTCGATGATTTAAACACAAACAATTTCACCATTAAACTCTTATTTGTCGATAGTTTCACTATCTTTAATGCCTTTAGCGCAGTTTGTAGAAAAACACGTCATTGAGCCATAGTAGTCAATACTGAATGACTGAAACATATTCTTCCGCTCACTAGTAACATCATGAAAGATGTTACTCTTCTAATTGTTTCGGTACCTTGTCAATATTATCATAATCTCATGAAATACATAACAAAGTCTCCTCTAATACGAACTCGAATGTACCCTTTAAGGATAGCTTCCTCTAAATCTATAATCAAAACTAGATAGGTAGAAAGAAATATAATTATAAAATGGGACTTCACATTAAGCACAAACATGCACAACTGGAAAAGAAAAATCATGTTACTAACACTAGGTGTAAACAGAATCCTGATGTAGGAACTCAAACCTCAAAATGTGTCTCCCCACATGCACACGAAATTGTCACCATTATAGGACAAGGAGCACAAGCACCTCTGCAAGAACAAATTTAGCTATCATCAAGTTGTATTCTACTTCTCATATACTTTAGTTTAGGCTTCACAAGTTAGAGAATGAAAGATCATGCAATACAGAAAAAGAACGTACCTGTGGCATGGAGATTGGCATTTATGGTTCCTACAGCGAAGCCTCCTGCCACATATCTAATATTATTTTAAAAACAAAAGAAAATGATCAATGTAATTATAAACTTACAAAACTACAATCAAAATGAGGTGATAACATAATATTATTAATATATAATTATCTACGACAAAACAAAGCACACACACCTCTGAACAAGGAGGGCAATCTCCATCACAGCAGCGGCGTTTACACGGATGGCGACCACAATCACGCATCGTCTGGCACTTCCTCTCACATGTCAAATCTTGATAGCAAGGTACCTACTCTAAGTTCAATTAACTTTGCCAACTATAACTATTTCACAAACCACAACAATGCATCAAAATAATGACAACCACTTACATCTTTCTTAAGGCTCCCACAGCGACAACACTTCTTCACAACAATCCTACAAGTCTCAATACACTGTCCACGATGGCATCGTTCATGGCACCTATGATATCCACATGGCAACGTTTTCTCACAAGTAGCTCCACAAACTTGCAAAGGAGCATCACAAGGCATTCCTTCATAGACCCTTTTACCACAAGGACATGTTCTCTTCCCTTGTAAAGGACATGCACCACATTCACCAAAATGACACCCTTTCTCACAAACATGCTTCCCACAACTAAGCTTCTTCTCACAAGGTTCGCCGCATTGAAAAACACGATCACAACATTCCTTTTCCTCCTTCACCTTCCCACATTGACACCGATAAACGCCACGCGCCCGACACGGTGGACAGCTAACACGGTGGCAAATCTCAACACATTTGTGAACACCACAATCCAATAATTTGGAACAAGGAGCTTCACAAGAAAACTCCTTGAACCCACATCTTCGAACATCATGGTGGGACCCACAAAAGCAACGAGCTTTAACGAGTTGGGGGCAAGAAGGGCATGGCCCAGGATGACAAAGAAGCAAACAATGGTGTCCACAATTGTTCTTCAAAGATCTACCACAAACGTCACCACATGAATGAGGTAAAACCCAAGGATCATCACTTGGAGGATTCTCCAATTTGCCGCAGAAGCAAAGGTAAGTTTTTGGGATGAGGCTTTTGGGATATTCAAACCTACATTTAGGGCAATTCCAGAGAGCTGTGTTGGAGGCTTGATCTTGTGAAATGGAAAGGCGAGTGACGGCGCGTGAAGCGGCGAGATCGGAAGCTTGACGAGACCAGCTTTGGATGCAGAAGAGGTGGAAGACAGCGAAGCAGAGGGAAGTGCAGGACCAAGTGGGATCGGAGGGTTTGATGCGTTCGAGACATATGAGGCAGGAGAGAGCGCCGGAGGAAGAGGATGTGAGGAAGGATCGGATCTTGGAGAGGTCGGCGGAGGTGGCATTGATTGAGGAGTGGCCGGAGAAATTGAAGTAGGATTTGAATATGGATTCGGAGAGGTCTGAGTGGCGGAGGAGTTCGGAGGTGGAGGAACCGCCGTCGGAATCTGAGTCGGAGAGTGGCGGGATGTAGTTGGATGATGCCATATCAAATGTTTGGTATGACAGTCTCTTCTCTATGATATGTTCGACACCACCTCTCACCTGTTTGTTTCTATCTGCTTTATTATTATTATTATTTTAGAAAATCTTACAAAAATGCTACCTACACCCCCTCACTTTACTCCCCACATCCCTCATTTAAAAAATAAAAATAAATTATCCAAAATGTTTTTACCTATTTATTGAATTTTTACTAATCTCATTCATTCATTTTCATCTTCAAAACTCTAATTTCTTTCGATCTTCATCTTCATCCTCATTTTCATTTTCATCAACATCTTTATTTTTAGTTCACGTACTACTTGAGATTTTTACAATTTTACAATGTACATGAACTCAATTCAAGTATGTTTACGTGAACTCAGTTAAAGTACGTTTATATGAACTCCGTTCACATATGATATGTTTACAATGCACGTGAACCCAATTAAAGTACGTTTATGTGAACTCAGTTCACGTATTATCTGAAATTTTTACAATTTTACAATGTACGTGAACTCAGTTCAAATACATTTACGTGAACTCGGTTCACGTACCACCAATGAGTCTCAAACTCCATCATTACAAAATCTTAAATCACGTTCGTTTATGTGAACTTAATGTATGTATTACCTGAGATTTTTACAATTTTACGATGTACGTGAACTCAGTTCAAATACGTTTACGTGAACTCGGTTCATGTACCACATCTCAAACTCCATTATTTACAAAACTTTAAATCACATACATGAACTTAATTCACATACTACCTGAGATTTTAATAAATTTACAATGTATGTGAATTCAGTTTAAGTAATGTTACAACTACGTGAACTGAGTTCACGTAAAATTATCATATTTTGAAAAAATTTACGAACTCAAAAACATAACAATAAACATACCTCATTGGGTCACTTTAACTACAATGTGAAGAGGGAACAAATGATATGCAAGTTATGAGTGACTGATGTAAGTTTTAAATGATTATGAGTTATGATGGAGGGTGAATTGCGGTGATTTTGTAATATGTGAATTTTGAGTGGTTAAAAATAGTGATGAAATGATAAATATAGTTAAAGAATATTATAAATATTAAAAGACATTTTTTATATTTTATTATTTTTTTTATAAAGTAAAGAATGCGGACAGTAAAATGAGGGGTGTTGGACAGTAAAGTGAGGGGTGTTGGTAACAAATTTGAAATATTTTAACCTTTACAGAATTCTTTTTTTAGTTTAGTTTAAAGAAAAACAGTATTCTTTTTTATAATAAATATGGATCTGGATAGGACGTATAGTGACTTTGATAAAAATCCAAATAGTCTATATCTCAAGTTTCGTGGCAAATATTGAATGTATGCAATGAGTGATCACATAAGATCTCAATGAGTAAATATTGAATCTTTAGATCATTTTTATTTATCGAATTATTAATATTTTAAAATAATTTTTGAAATTTTAAATATAAAGTTTGGATCACCCCTCGTTATATCTCGCATTACCAATGGAATATTATTATAATTTTTACAAATATCAATTCAAAGACAAACTTGATTACTATTTTTTTAATAAATCAATATTTTATAATTTTATAAATCATATTAAAGTTTTAATAACGTGAGAAAATAGATTGATATTCTATAATTTTTTTAAAATCAAATTCAATATTGGATTTTTTTTTTTCCTTGTTTCAACTGGGATGGAATTTGAATACCATTGATATTAAATGTCTACAAATATTTTAAATTGTGATTAGAAAATTAAAGTTTAATCATAATTTTTCTATCTGTTTTTTTTACAATTAAATTAGTCCTCTATTTTCATCCATTTCTAAAACTAGTTTTTCATTTTAAAATTCATTAATTTTATTAGTATCTCCCTCAAATGTTTTAATAAAAAAGTGATGTGATATATTCTAAAATATGATGATGATTAACTATTAATGATCAAATACTATTGCTTGTATGAAATCCTATTTCTTCTCCGGTACATAAATTACTAACGCCACAATAAATCAATGAAATAAAGGAAGCAAGCAATTGGCCAATTGTAGTAAGTTTTTATCATTTAAAACTGATTTGGGTGGGATGCGCCAAGCCCATGCCATAGTGCAACACATAAATGACACCCAACAGCAAGACCCAGCAGCAGTAAAGGTCTCTCTCCCTCAAAAAAGTAATTTAATATCATGTAGACAATTAGTCCACATATCAGATATTAAACTGATAAAGACAGAAACTACACCTGATCTTAGCCAAAAAGCCGAAAAAGATATGATCGGAGACGTGAAGTAATTCATCTTTTACAATAGATGTTTTGGCTACTCATCATAATCTTGCATGGTGCGGGACTTGGCTTTTGCCTTTCAAAACAATGCCTTCATACTAAAGAGTATTGACAAGCCTTACAACAATGATACACATCTTATTTCTTAAAACATCACTCAAAATCAGAGGAAACACACTCTTTGGTAGAGACAACATCATCAACCACCAACAGATTATTCTCACTCACACTCTTAGATATTCGGGCAAATACCAAAAGATTGAAAAGAAAATCGTCCAAAATAAGCAATATATACTACACAGCTAAATACAAACTCTTCCGTTATATTGTAATGGCTGTACAAAAATATAGAGCAAAGAATGCACAAAATCAGATGAATTCAAAGCGCATGAGAAGCTTAACATTGTTGTATTTAACATCTTTGCGGGAATGTAATGGAACTGCTCGAATTCCACTTCTTAGTTCCGACACGGGTAAACATGTTTGGCCACCAAAGTCATCTTTCTCAGACATGTCATATTCATGAACTTCGATGCGAAGGAGAGCCAACTCCGGAACAGAAAGAGGAAACTCGAATACCTCATTCCAAGAAGGTAGCCAATTATCCTCTATTGACTTAGTTTTTTTCATAGTAGTATCGAAAGGGACTCCAGCAATCCCCACCTGCATATGAGTTTATCAAATAAATGTGAAATGATAAAAGCAATAAAGAGAAAGCAATAGAAGAAATATGACTATGCTATAATTGAAACATAAATGATTTAGTAGATTATCGTCTTAACATACCCTTGCATAGAAATCAGGAGGTGAGAATTGATCAAAGTGTGTATGCTTGAAATCATAATACCATCCTTCTCCTATATATACAGTCACCTAATTAAGAGTAATTAGAAAGCATGAGCTTTGTTAGGAACCTAGACTAGAGACACTAGTAAAAGTCACCAGTAAAAGTACCCTCACCTTCAAAGTAGTTTTCACAGGCAAAGGAGCTTTAGGATCAAAAACCTCATTATTGGGACCAGTCTTTAATAGAAAATCTGGTTTTTTAACAAAACCACACCTTCCATTGGCTTTAAACATTCCCTGCATCAACCAAAGAGATCTCCCATACCCCTGCCAAGGAACCACCCACATCAAAAACAGATTAGTTGAAATCTTTAATGATCTTAATATCATAAATAAATAATAGACTCAATGATGTTGAATGTGTGTCTTAACAATGTCTTGAAGCAACTGAAAGGAAGTGTATCAAAAAAATATACCTGCATGTTAAATGCAACCATCTGAGCTCCATGCATCCACCCAATTAATGGATTATAATTTGATGAGGTAATGCGTGTACCCTTCGGATACACCCGAAGTATATTCCGCTGAGTAAACCTGTCAACAATCACGAAATCAGTACCTCACACTTCATTTGCAAATAAAGAACACATCCTGCAATATGTTTGTTCCAAAGCAAAACTGAATATAAATGCTTTCGATTTGTTTCAATTTTAGCAGAATGAGAAAATTATTTGATATGCTGCCTAAATCATAATGTACTGAGAAAATTATTTGATATGCTGCCTAAATCATAATGTACTCAGACGTTTCTAATTTCTAATATGACTACTAATATTGATCATTAACATTAGTAAACCATGATCAAGGACTAACTAGTATTGATCTCATATTTCTTTAACTCTAGCAACCATAAAAGATCGAAACAAGAGCCTATGCAACAGTCAAATTTTACTAATTTTTATTACAAAGAGTTATAGACAGATCAATATCATGCTGAGGGTGATCAAGGACTAACTGGAAACTTTTAACAGTACCTGACAATTTCTTTTCCATATGTTTCAGCCGCCTTTTCGAGCTGTGACTCACTTAAACTTAGACGTCTCACTTTATCAGGATCCACTTTGAGACCTTCCTCTAGTCCACCTTTAGGCTTCCCAGCATGAATGGCAATTAAACGTCTATATTCATCCGATCCATTTTGACCCAACTTTTCTGCTTCATCTAGATCATCATCCTCTTCAGTAAGATCATCTTCATCATCCCCACTGTTCTGCTGAAGAATTCAAGCAATAAAAATGAATCAACCAATCTCACTTACAAAATTAAATGTCAGTGTAATTAACAAACATTGACTTAGTATCATACCTTGTAATCTGCTATGGTACCGCCTCTCAAACTGGGGACTTCTTTGCCCCAAGCTTCTTCATCATCTGAAGGCTTTCCCCTCTGTGATTCTCCCTTTTCCTTTCCTTCTTTTGCCTCAAGGTACTCCTTAGGTGGTTTAGTTGATATGATAATCCTCTTTTTAAGTGATTCAGGAGAAGGAAATTCCTTCAATGATTCTGAGCTAGGACAAAATAGTATGTCTCCAAATGTTTGAGTAACCATCTAAAATTTAAACACAAAACTTTCAACTGTCAGCTATAAGAATGTAAGCATATTTTCAAAATCCTAATAGAATTCCAAGTAACTAACCTTAGCCACTTTGGCCTGAAGATCAGGAGTAAGATGGTCTTCTAAGGTTATTACAACCGGGTATTCTGACGCGACAAAGGCGTACTCCTTAATAGACCTCAAACATTTGATAAGCGCGACGGGAGTAGTCAATGTCCTGTAAGATTGCATCATTTTTGTTGCCTTTAGTAAAATAGATGGATGAAATGAATCTTCATCAAATTATTGGAGATACATAAACCATGAACTTACCTTCCATGAAGAACATGAATATCCTCCTTGGAATCATTAGGCCATATATCTAATTCGATAACCCTTACACCTCTCTGCAGTGCATTGATGATGGGGGCATCACTGCAGTCACTACTAAGCTGATTTCCAGTTAGATAGGAATTATGACCAGTGTATATGTAATAATGAGACAATGGCAAAGTCATATCTTGGTGCACCTGAAATAACACAAGAAACGTTCAACATTAGTTAAACAAACACCATAATCATAACAACTGAGTTGATAAAAATTACACATCATGCGATACCTATTAATTTCAGTTTCATTTTGATTAATTATGAAGTTCATATGATGACAAGCCAATATTATTATCAGTTACACATAATTGCTGATTAATTAAAAGTATAATAACCATCGCACCAAAACGAAACTGAATCACTATAAACTCAGCAGATAATTGAAATTAACCTACAAACAAAACAGAAAGTGAAACAATAAACGAAATCTAATCATTAAAATAAAAATCCAGTCAACTAAGAAAAGCATCCAGAATTGGAAAACATATGATAATAATAAAAGCAAATCAACGGACAATAATAAATGAAATCTAAAAAAAAAAGCAATATTACCCCACGAGAAGGTAAGAGAGGAGGATTATCATCACTGAATAGAAACTTGAAGAAACTTTCGAGATTTAGACCCCTTCGATGAAAGATACTCAAATGTTTGTGACCGTCGATGATGGCTTGTGTTTCTTCCTCTGTGATCTTCTCTTCTCTCTGGACCTCAGTCAGAAACCTTCGCAGGTGAGATGCAGTCATGATCCCGTTTTCATCGCAGTAACGGTGAAAAAATTCCCTTATCTCCGGCGGTGCCTCCGATACGCCGAGTTTAAACCGTCGCCGGCAGCAAAAGCAAACGCTGTAAGTCTGTTTCTGTTTAGAAGACATTTCTCTGTTCGTTTGTTAGAAAGAAAGAACGAACACTTTGTGTTTATAAGATCATAATAATAACTAATTAACTAACTACATAAACGCGTGTGAAGTGTAGATGTGTATTCTGGATAATCTTTTTTTAATATGAATGATAATGGATACGTTTCTTGTTTTGTTGGCAATCAAAGAAATATGTTGTTGGGTCCCACCGCATTGATATTAATGAAAATGATGGTTGGATTGGGCACATGGCAGGGATGGCACCTTTGGATTGGAAATGGATGAATCAAGTAAGATGTCATGTGATTAGTTCTTATCGGTTGAATTACATTACATGTTTTCAAATTCAAATAGATAATACTCCAAATCCGTTAATATAATAGGGGAATGATCGGTTAAATTTTAGAAAATACACTGAGTAATATTAACTGTCTATAATTAAATTAATGTTTAATATTATATGAATATGGATGACAAAACATCTATAGTTAAAATACCATCCCTTCATTTTTCTCCCTTTTTGTAACTGCTCATCATTTTGCATTTATCTTTTGCTTATGCTACAAACTTCAATTTGAAAATTATTACACTAAGTTAAATATGAAACATTTTGTTCAAGGACAATGTTAGACCCAACTTTTTTGGTTTTAATACTGGTATATACAATACTAGGGTCTGTAAAAGTAACAATCACTAAGATGCAACATCTTGATCCATGCACTAGTTTCCTCATTTAGAGGGTATGGCGTCACATTCTAACCTATATATCATGCCTTTCTGGTCTCACATCTAGCATCAATATTGTGCACCTTATTAAAACTTGTATGCTAATCATCATTGTTAAATCTAAAAAGCCATGCTAAAATATTGAAAGTTCTTAATTAATCATATTTTGTTATTAATCTTGATGGAGCAAAAAGGATAAAATTGACAGAGTGAATTAGGCCCACAGTACTATTTCAAGCAGCTGAAAATAAATATCTGATGCTTCTAAATTAAAAAACCTTACACTGCATTCAGACTTAAATATAAGCTACATGTATTTAATACATAAATATACGTACATTTTAGTTTATATTTAAGTAAAAAGCGAGTATATAATTAAGTTAACGATATCAATAATCTACTATATATTTAGAGTTTTAAAGTGGAAGCGAAGTAAAAGCTTGACAGAGGTAAATTTCTTTCCCTTTGTGTCATACAAAGGAACAGACCGAAATCCATGTCTTAGTTCTGATACGAGCAAACAAGTTTGTCCAGCAAAATTATCTTGTGTCTGATTTTTATCCTTTACTTCTATCCGAAGCAACGCGAGCTCCGGAACTGTCAAACTGAATTCGAACTCTTCATCCCAAATAGGATGCCAATTGTTCATTTTTACACTTGTTTTCTTCTTCACACTATCAGCTGCAACTCCAACAATACAAACCTGTCACAGTTTTATATCATCAAAATAGAACCATGCGTTGATTAGTTTTTTTTGTGTGTGTAAATAATCTTAAAACGACAACTAAACTTATTAAGTAAAATGAGTGGAGAATTGTGCAACTGACCTTTGTGTAAAAATCCGGTGGAGAGAATCGATCGAAATGTGTTGGACTGAAATCTGTTTTCCAACCATCTCCTTTGTATACTTTTACCTGTTTTTGAACAAGAAAAATATTCATAAGTCATGAAACAACTTAATTTCCTTTTAGCAAAGTGATTAAATGTACACTCACTTTTAATATCTGTTTCATTGGCAGTGTTCTTCTAGGATCAAAAACCTCATTATTTGCACCTTCTTGAATTAGAAATTCAGGTTTTTTCACATAACCACACCCTCCATTTGCTCTGAACATCCCTTGCATCAACCTCAGTGATTTGCCATACCCCTATCATAAAAAAAAAAAGGAAGTTTACAATACCTAAAAGGTTCAAATTAACTACTAATATTTGTCTATAAAAAATACAAAAACAGAATTCCAACCTGCATATTGAATGCAACCATCTGAGCTCCATACATCCACCCTAAATGTGGCCTAAAATTTGAGGATATGACACGTTCTCCTTTAGGATAAACTCTGAGGATATTTTTCTGTGTGAACCTAGAAAGCATAATTAACAATGCATGTTAAGCTATTGCCGAACTGTAAAAATGCTAACTATCTTCAAGTAAGTTCGATATAGGTACCTTATTAGATCAGCTCCATGAGATTCACAAGCATTTTTTACCGTCTTCTCGCTCAAACTTATCCTTCTAACTTTACCACCATGATCAACTTTAAGTCTATCCTTCATAGAACCTTCTGATTTTCCACAATGAATTGTAATCAAATCTTTGTATTGACGTGCACCTTGTTGCTGGTTTGATTTGTAATCACTTATACTTATATCTTCCATCTCTTCATTACTTGTATTCTACCATTCAGAAAATGAGAAAAACTTTAGTGCACAGAAATTAAGAACAAATTATTTTTTTTCTTCTTTGAAGAAAAAATGAAATGAAGGATATAGAGTCCCTCACATTGTTCTCATTTTTCAATTTAGCCATAATAGAATCTTGCAATTCTTGTCCCCATGATTCATATTCTTCTGATGATTCACTTCCATTTGAAGCATGATTGTTGATGACACTATCAGATTGAGGATATTCCTTTGGTGGTTTAGTTGATATAACTATCATATTTTTTAGTGATGCTGGAGAAGGGAATTCTGTTACATAATCTGTCTCGGGATAATGAAGCATTTCTCCAAATATTTGAATTGCCATCTGCATGAATAAATAAATAAAAACATGATGAATATGCAGGGATCCAATAATATGTTATAAAAAAAACTTTTTAAACCTGCGTCAACTATACACACAAACAAGGAAGACAACGGATGAATTTTAATTTTCAATTTTTAGCATAATCATTAATTGAATTGATATTTTTGTTGATCGGTCAGTTAAATGCAAAGGTATTGTTTTTCACTAATAAAGTCTTTTTAAAATATCATCTTCAACTCTTAATTTGAAACTTTTCTATCACCGCATTACAAAACAATTGTTTTTTCATTTAACTATTGTCATTGGCCATAATATATTAAGGTATGTGTTTTTAATTTATTCTATCTCTTTTTAATCCGTCTATATATTTTTCTAATTTATATGGCATATAAGTAAATATTTATATTCTTAATTATTAGTCTTTTTTTTTCAAAACTCAAATTTGATTAAATTTTATCTAAAATCAACTATGTCACAAGAAAGATTAAATGAATTAATTTTATTATCGATTAAAAAAAAATTGTTAAACGAAATCGATTACAATAATTTGATAAATGATTTTGCATTGAAAAAAATGCGAAAGATAAATTTTAAATAAAATATTAATAATTTATTTATTAACTTTGAAAAGACTAAGTTTAATAATTTTATTTTAGGCCTTGGGCCTGCCATGTGAAAGTGTTTTATTCTTTTAGTTATAATAGTCATTGGAGAGAGTATTTGACTTAGATAACAAGAAAACTTAATAGCTTGAAGATGTTTTAGATAACTAACACCTACAAATGTCACTTCTATTTTCTAAAATTATTAGGAGGGTGTCGACATCGCTTTCTATGTAGTGTTTGTGTAAGTGGTTTTGACAATAAGTGCTTACTTGTGCAAATTTAGCCTGAAGTTTTGGTGTTAGATGGTCTTCCAAAGTTAAAATAACTGGAAAATCAGATTTGACAAAAGCATATTTCTTTATGGATTCCAAGCATTTGGTTAGTGCTACTGGAGTGGTAAGAGTCCTGCATTGATTCCAACAAGTAAGACCATAAGATATAATTAAGCAATATTTCAACTCTAGGGATAATTTATTTCTTCTTCTAGTGGCCTAGTTAGTAACAGTAGCTAGCTACCTACCTTCCATGAACTACTTTAATACCACCATATTTAGTTGAAGATGGCCATAAATCTAGTTCAATAACTCGTACACCTTGTAGTAAAGCCTCTATAATTGGCTCATCACTGCTCACACTGGTAAATTGATTTCCAGTAAGATAGGAATTGTGCCCTGTATACATGAAATAATGTGACAAGGGAGCTTTCATATCATGATGTACCTGGAATCACATATATTCAATTTATACATAGTCAGGACTAAAACTTCTACTGTTTATCTTACTATTAGTGCTAACTATACTTTGGTTTGGTTCTCCCAAAGCTATAATTATTTTCTATATTTCTGGAATACATTATGTGTGTAGTGTTGCAATGGTTAACAAATACACGAGGTTACAACATAGTTAGAATATCAAGGGTATTCTTGTTCTTGTCTACGTTACTTTCACCCTCTTTTAGCATTTTAACAAATAAAGAATTCACATAATACCTTATATGAGACCCCACATAACTATATTAAAAAGTATAAAAGATTTTCAACCATTTTCTAATATTTATATTTTCTTATGCATCACGCTCGTTAGTTTTTTATTTTTATTTTTTGGGAATAAAAATTATACACTGCAAATGTCAATTCTTTATTTTATTTTTTGTGGTTGTATAAAATTATTTTCTATTGACAATTAATCGCAATTTATCACTACAATTAATAATTATATAACTTCTTTTTTTCAGTTTTTATTTAAGATATTGATACGTTATGATTAGTCGTTAATATAAAATAATTTTACAATAATAATGCATGTAAGTTTTATTCTCTCTTTATTTTGTTGTATAAATTTTCTGTTTATTTTATTAATTGTAAAAATGAGAGTAAATTTTTTTAAAGTTGAAAAAGTCAAAAATAAAAATTCATGAAAATACAAAGATGATAAAAAGTTACAGAAAAATAAATCATATATAGTCAAAATTAGGAAATTAAAAATCAGTAGATTCCTACCGTAAATTCAAATTCACTTAAGCTAAATATTGAAACTTTGAGGTAGTTTAGTGTGGTGCCACCGTCAAAACAAACAGAGACTTTGATTTTTGAAGTCAAGTAGGAAAAACTTTATATTCAAAGATAATAAATTGAATGCTACCAATGAAACAAAAAAGTGGCATCAACACAATCAGATTTGGCAAATAAATATATACCATCCCAAAATTACAAGGCACATTGCTCAAATGGTTTTTAATAAATTAAAAGTAGAAACTATATAATTATTTAAAAAAAAATAGAAACTATATAATTATTTAAAAAAAAAAATAGAAACTATAATGAACAACAATATAGCACGACAGTAGTCTCATAAATACATCTCAATTAATAGGCGTAGAAATCTTGATTTGCAAGTTTTAGTTTTGAATCCAAAATTTTCTATTTCTTTATACTTAAAAGTGTTTGAGTTTAGCTATTAAATTATTGGCAAAATTACACTTATTTTACTTTAAGTTTTAATCAATTTCTATTTAAATTATTTTAAATTTTAATCGCAATTTGATTTTTTAAATTACACTTTATTTATATCATTAGTGATTTCTCTGAATTTCGACAATGATTAGTGCAATTGAAAGTATATGATAATTGAAAATTCTATCAAATGTTTCAAAAATATGTCTTATATTAATCTTTTAGAAAATTTTCATCAAATCTTATAAATGATCAAAATTTATTGATTTTCTTTAAAGAAATTTTATTTACTTCTTTAACTTATAAAAAAAAAATAAGAAAGATTTTTTCACGTGATTAGTGTTTTTAACTCCCTCCTCATGCAAAGTACATAGAACAATTAACTTCCTTTGATTAAATTTTAATATAATCATATGTAATTTATTATAACTTAAATAATTAAATTAAAAAAAGAAAAAAAAATTAAAAGACCTAAACAAAAATTATATTAAAGTACTAAAGATGTATTTTTGTCTAAATTATTTGAAGAAGAAAAAAATACATTTAACATTATTTTTGCACCTGAAATTCTCAATAATAAAACAGAGAGAAAATGCATACCTCATCTTTTATGGGACCATTGAAATCATCAAGAAGCAGAAAATCAATGAACTCATCCAAACTTAGTCCTACAATGTTGCTACTTTCAGTGCTAGAATTTCCCATTTGTAAAACCTTTTGAATGATTGGCTCCAAATCCAATAAGGTGCAGTTTTGTTCTCCCTGATGTTCCACCATGAATCGAAGTAGTTGATCCTTTGACATGTGGTTCTCTCCATTTGTAAACATCAAAAAAACTTCCTTAAGATCCAAAGGTGGTTCTCCCTTATTCAAATTAACATTTTTGGTCAAAATTTTTAACAATTTCAAGATCTTCTTTTTCATTCTCTCCTTCCCCTTAGAAACAGAACCTCTGTTTTGAATTTCAATGAGCAAATAATTTCTCACACCAAAAAATAGTGTGAAATAAATGAGTGAAAAAATGATCTTGGTTTTGTATTAAAGTGCTGTTGAATGTGTTAGATCTCGACTGAATATTCATATTTAAGCATGAGATCAATGCTAAATAAAACAAAGTGAAATCTTACATAGTTCACACACAAAAAATGATTTTTTTTCTTCATTTCCTAGTAGTTAGGTATTAAAATAAATGTAGTCATGAATACCTAAATATAAAATGTAGTTGACGAAATATTTAAAAAGTTATTTTAATTGTTGGTGACATGCAAATGTATTGTCCGACTAAACAAAAATAATTATAAAAAAAATACAATACAACCAGGCACAAGATACTTCTGGTAATATATGATTTATTTTGACATTGACAATGTATCGTGTGGAGGAGTCTATGATGGAATAGTGAAAATATATAATATAAGAAAATGAAAGTAGCTGGGAAAGCAAGAAAGCTTAAGAGGATATGTTTGAGTTATAGTAATATTTATAACATAATTTTTAATACTAGGAGATTGGATGTAGATATTAGCATGTGGTGCTCACTATTTGTAAGCTATTTATTTAAAATTATATTCATATATGTTTTTCTTAATTATTCTATATGTTTTTCCACAAATGTTTTTCTATATTCTCTCCAACATCTCATTTATATTTATCTTTTTCTTAATTATTCTCTCTCCTAAACATCTTTTAATTTTTTAATCTAGATCATCTCCATTGAAATATTATTTACATACATTTTCTCTTCACCTCATCTCATCGTTGTCTCTCTCTTAACTTATGTCTTACTTTTGATGGATCTCTCTAACACTTTTTGATTGTACATGAGAGGAAGGAAAGAAAAGAGCCGATCCAAAGTCCAAATATTTATTTTGTGTCGTCTTCTCTCTTATTTCAGTCTTATTTTTTAGGAGGGAGGGAAGCATGCATGAGAGGATCCAAGTTCTCATCTCTCAACCGATTAACCATAAACGAAAAATATATTTATCTCACTTGATGGTTTTATATTTCTTTTTTCTTAATTAATGTCTTATCGTAAAATTGAAATTATTTTTATCAAATTAACTTTTTAGAGTGTGATGTTATTTTTAAAATAACAAATATTAATAATTAATATTAAATTTTGTTAGAGAGAGTAGTTGAATCAATAACTTTTTTCTCACTTTAACTCTCCAAATCACCTTCATTGAAATCAATGACTAATAATAATAGTGATTTTTGTTTATGGTTTAATCAGCATAAGTGATGGTACAAGCACAAAATATCTTGACTTATTTTTATTGTTAAATATATTTTTTTCCTTATAAATTTATAATGTGACAAGTATAATCCGTACATAAATTTTAGTTTTTTTTTACTTTTATAATTACTAAATACAAGGACTAGAAATATTTATTTTTTATAAAGATTATATAAATAAAGACCGAAATTAAATAACATTTACGTAAAAACTAAAATTAAAAAATAATTTAATAGACTAAAAATATATTCATACAAGTAAAAGTTGTTTTTTGGTCAAAAATAAAAGTTTTATTTTTCCAAGTAAATAAGACTTCACTCTTTTAGGTTTGTTATGTTAGGTAATGTAACAAAAGAGGAACGTAAAACTGTGTCTTTTCTGACCAATCAAGTTAATTATTATTAATTAATCCGATCTAAGTTAAAACTCATTGCTGAATTTTGACACATTAGAAGATGTTTAACCACTGTCTCGTTCGTTGATTTTTTGCATCAGAAAGAAAATCAAAATGGCTTTCAGAGCCAGTGGAACACTGATTTTAGCTTGTCTCATTTGGATTTTCTTCCTCTGTGCAACCATAGCATTCTTTCAGCTCAAATTGGTCGAGAACAGAGCCAATCACGCTTCTTCTCATGACAAGTTAATTACTACTCATAATCATGTAAGTCGATTCATCTATTTCTCCACTTTCCTAAATCATTGATCGATAGATTCATATTTAACCAAGCTCTGTCTTTTCCCCTTCTATCCACTTTTTTCAATGTTGTTTAGGATACCCTTTTGAAAGATGATTTAGAGGCTGTCACCCACAAAGTATATTTTGACATCGAGATCGATGGAAAATTAGCGGGTACTGTTATACTTTTGATTTCATTCCTTACAAAGTTTTTATTTTTAATATAGTTATTTATTTGATTATGTTGAGTCTTAGGGGGTTAATTGTGAATGGTGTCATGGTGATTTGGAAGATGATTAA
>NC_021164.2:58905629-58933533 GCF_000331145.2 Cicer arietinum | reverse complement strand
GAGCGTCGTCAATTTGGTCTCTCACTCAGCCAAAAACTCAAATCAATTGAATCATCAAAATAATCTCTCGAAGATACAACATACTATCATAAAAAGTTTTTGAAAGATAAAACTTGTTGTCAAAATAGTCCATGACCGTTGTAATATCTAAGACTAAATTGACTGATGTTTTGATAATTCTGTGACTAATTTGGAATTTTGGCTGAGTTGTGGATTAAAGTGACATCGTCCTATACTTTTAGAGACTAAAATGATGGTTTACTCGAAAATTACGTGTAAGAAGGGGTTTTAGTTTTAGATGCATTAGCTTTACTTATCAGTATCACACATTGATTTAAGAAGGTGATTTGTGCCATGAGGTACTCTTCAAGGAAATATGCAAAACTTGTAATTTGTGAGTGTGTAGATTGATAGAAGGGATAAAAGGATAATTTTAATCTGAAATAGGGTTGAAGATGATGGCTATGGGGTTTGTGTCATTTTAAGACTGAGTGAGTGTTTTTTCCAACCTACATGGGAAGTAGAAAATAGATTCCTGTGTATTCAAAGCAGTGTAGAGACTAATGCGAACCTTTATATGGTCAAGCTGCATTAACGGTGAATTTGACATAATCACAGTAGTGCAAAAGCTAAACTTTGGAGCTTCAACAAAATCACGGCAAATGGGAAGCAATAATGGGTGATCCATCGCCAATCCAAATAACGTATGGCCAAGCTGCCAGCTTTATGGAGAATGATTTATATGACACAGGCACACCGCACATGCTCCTAACATGTTTCTTTGCATTGTTTGTGAGTTGGGAGGGAAAATGAAGAGTTTGGGGGAAATATGCAGGGGAGGGAAAGAAACTCGCAACAATTGATTGATCTATCATAATCTTTTACCTTCCCTCTTTTCCCCTCTAAAAAGCCCTCTGAAACAAACTCTTTTAGGGTTCTGTTGGCACTAGAAAATAATAATTGACTTGCTTAAGAGAAACTTGTGCTGCCATTTTGGCTGCATGTCTCACATAATTTCCACTACTTGTGAAGAAGGCCGAGCGGGATTTTAGTATTTCTACGATTGGTTCATAGAAAGTTATGAAAATAATGCATATCATGTCATTATATTATCATGCCATTGCATCATGATACTCAAGCTGGTTACTCAAAACACTAAAAAAGGACGTTTCTTGCATCAGGTCGCATAGTCATGGGACTTTTTGGGACCACAGTACCAAAAACTGCAGGTATGCCATGCTACAGTATATGAATATATGTTGACAATGTTTATATAGACAGATATTGATTCCATGTGGATGTTTGGTTACTAAAATCTTAACAACCCTTTTGTGCAGAAAACTTCCGCGCGCTTTGTACAGGTAGCTTTGCTATACCTTCCATATTCAACGTTAAAATTGGAACAATATTTATGATTTACGATAGTTTTTCCCTTAATTTGGTGATAAGTAAGGATCAATCTTGAAAATTTCTAGGTAGTAAATACTACAAATTGAACAGCATCACATTTCAGGAGAGAAAGGGGTAGGAAGAAGTGGGAAGGCTCTTCATTATAAAGGGAGCACATTCCATAGGATAATACCAAGCTTCATGGTACAAGGGGGTGATTTCACCTTTGGTGATGGAAGAGGTGGAGAATCAATCTTTGGTGATAAGTTTGCTGATGAAAACTTCAAGGTGAAGCATTCTGGGCCAGGTGAGATTATGTGCTTTTGTCACTGATAACGTCCGTGCATTTACATTATTTCACCTTTTTCACCCTTGAATGCTTGTCAGGATACTTATCGATGGCAAATTCCGGCCAAGACACCAATGGCTCCCAGTTTTTCATAACGACAGTAAAAACCACCTGGTAACTATAATTTACTTTTGCTACTTGTTCTGTATACTCTTGGAAAGGTTCATTTTCCTTTCAAGTATTGTTAAGAATGAACTTTATCTTAAATGTAAATGAGAGAAGGCTGAACTTTACATATACTTCCCAATATAGAAATTTTTCAACAGAACAGTTCTAAACAGACCAATTTTTAATCATTTGTTGTCGAGGTTTTTCTCAAATCTCACAACCTAACTAACATGCTTCCATATGTTTTTTCATAGGCTGGACGGACGCCATGTTGTATTTGGCAAGGTACTTTCTGGTATGGATGTTTTGTACAAGATTGAAGCAGAAGGAAGTGAAAGTGGCTCTCCCAAACGTAAGGTTATTGTGTTAGACAGTGGCGAATTAACTTCATGATATATGGTTTAATATATAAGTTGAGACTGATTCTACTATGGTAACTAGTCAGTTTTTTCTATGGTTCGCAAATTCCTTGTGTATACTTTATCATTTAGTAAATGAACAGAATTTGATGACTAAAAGTTCGAATTCGTGTAACTTAAGGCTGTATTTTATTTCATGTTTTGCTTGTGTACAATAATAGCCTTGCTAAAGAGGAAGGGAATTTTAGGGATTGCTTAAGATCGGAATCATTAACAATAGAAATCAGAGTGAAGAGTGCTATCCTCTGAATTTCAAGATTATTTTTGTATCTTTCGTGATGGATACAAGAATAAACTATTTATTCAAGTGCATCATATCATGATTCATGTCCTCTGCTAGTCATTTTGAATCCCATGTACCAATAGAGCACACTGAAATAAATATAAAAGGTTCTTCTCTTTCTCTATGTCCTGTGAAAAAGCAAGAGACCATAATTATCCAGATTGTGCATAAATATGATGTTGCATTGCAGAGTGTTATATTATACACCATTAAGACCCAGTTTAGAACTTAGAATATTTCTAGCTTACTAATTAGTTTGTGGTTATTATTTACTTACAAACAAGTCCTTATGAGCTTATAGAGAAATTAACTTAATTTTTAAGAAATTATTATTGTTTAAAAAACTTACGGTTAGTTTTGTAAATACTTTTTTGTACAAGTGTTTAGGCACTTGAACCCAGATTGAATAAACAAGTTATTAAGTTCTTATAGCATAAGTGCTTATAAATAAGTTATTTTTATAACAAAAATTAAAATAAAGTCAACTTGTTATTCTATAAATTATAAATTGTTTTCATATGTTATCATTGAGAGTTTATGAAAATAAGTTAAAAACATATTTCTATAAATTCTCCTAAAGAGTTTCACGAGTGTTTATGTCAATAATCAATTCAAATAAACAGTAAACAGTGTTAGTTACTTAGTTAGTTTGTCGCTCCCAAGTCCTAACATCCTGTATAAAAAATGGGCATGCAATAGAAAGATGACTAATGTGGCCGTAACAAGATTGATAAAATTTCTAGCATTATCATCCTAACAATAAACAAAGATAGCACAAAATGATTTAGAAATACTAGTTTATTATTGATTCTCAAGTACACCAACAACAACAATTTGAGGTAGAATAAGAAAAACTTATTCTACAACAAGGAGACACAACACAAGAGACCATCAATAAAAAAGAAGAAAACATCATAGACACCTCATATTCTATATATGTTAATTATTACTCCCTTGGATCATAAGAGAAATTTGAGTCAAACAATTTAGACTAAATACATCAACTTTTGATGATCCAACTCTCTCAACCAGGGGAGTAACTAGAAGTAGAAATCCAAGAGGGACGATACAATATTGCTTCGCCTTCATCGTCCTTATTGACAATTGACATGATGACAAAACAAAACCTCAAAACTACCATCACAATTGTTCAACACTTCAACAACAACAACAACAATAGATCTTGTTATTTGGCACGTGTATGAGAAGAACGTTGTTGACAAATACCAGTGAAATCAGAATTAAGATCGGAATACAAAGAAGCAACCTTTGAAATGTTTCCATTAAGTTCTTGAATCAAAGACACGTTTTTTACCATGTTATCTGCCATTCTAGATTGTTGATTCTCGTTCACCTGTTGAATTATTGCCCTGTTCCGGTCAAGCACCGACTGCACCTGCCGGAAACTCTTGTTCAGTGTCGCCCACACCTCGGGATCGCCGTCCTCTGCTTCCTCCAAGTCAGAATCTCCGGTGGTTGGGGGACGGCGGCGGAGCTTGTTCTTCTTCGACCGGTGGTGGTGGTTAGAGGTGTCTTCCATGGTGGATTCTGCGGCGGAGGAGGGTGAATAAAGTGTGGTCATGTGAAGAAAAGAAAAAAAAGACAAGTTTAGTTATGTTCGGCAAAAACCGTCATGTCTTTTTTGTTTGTTCGGATATTTGGATTTCTTTTTTGGTTGTGTTGTGTAGAAATGTGGCTAGGTAATTACTATATATATAGAAGAGAAACCATGGTGAGATTTTCTAAAACATTTGCTATATTAAATTATTTAAAATGAACTTTACTTTTTAGTATAAAAAGATATATATCATTGATCCATTTGTTGTCTATGTAAGGGGTAGTATTGACATTTGAGACGAAAATATCTAAGGGATGGATACGGAGGCTAAAAGTGAAAAGTGCAATGCCACGAGGACATAAAGAACCGTGGTGTTGCCTTGGTGGATGCGGATACTCTCTGCCACTAACAAAATATCTCATTGTAGTAGGGAGATTTTTACTGTTCATTTCAAAATTAATATTTTTAATACTATTATATTAAATTATTAATAATCGAATGATATATCATCGAGAAATAAATTTAATCATATTTTAGATTTAATAAGTTAAATTTTTAAGTTTCATCTTTTGAATTTATTTTAATTTTTTTTTTTTACTATAACAAGGTATATTTGCAATTTGATGTCAATCTCTAGTGAAAAAGTTATCTAATTACTCGTGGTAAACAATAAATATAATTAAATCAATAGTTAATTATTATCATAATATATTAATAGTTAAACACATAAAATTTTATATAAATATGAAATTTATAATAATATAATATAATTAATAATATTTACTTATATTTTTTAAAATTTAATATATATATATATATTCATTTAAAATTATTTAAAGTATGATCAAATGGGTTTAGAATTTTATAAAACTTTGTGGAATTAATTTATTCAAATATAAATTTTGATTCAATTGTTTGATTAATGAAATTCATCATTTATAATAAGACATTAAGCAGATTAACTCTTCTCAAAATTATTATTAGAGTCAACGATTCATCTTCCTTCAATTATTATGCAGCTTAATTTGGATTCCTCCTTAAAAAAATTGATCTAATTAAATTTAATGTTGATATTCATCTATTCATTTGATTTTTATTGATATATATTTGTATATTTATATTATATCAATTAATTTTTTTAGCATACGAAATATTATATTTGAACTAATAAATATTATTAAAAAAATGAAGTATTAATACAAATTAAATAAAGTATTTCTCTTTATTTATAGAATAAATAACTAATTAATAAAATTTATACATGTAATTGAGTTTAATTTGGCTTTTAAAAATTAATCAAAAATTTTATTTCACACAAGATATCTAAAAACATTCAATAAAATTTGATTTTATATCGTTTTCATTTTTTCTGAATCAAACTATAGTTTTATTTAGCTTGGTTTAGATGTGAATACTTAGAAAATATCTTCAAAATATCTTAAGTGGTTGATGTTTTGATTCTTTTCCTCCTCCGAAAACCCTTCTACTCCCAAACAAAAAGTTTTATTAAATTTCCATCACTAGATGGAGAAGAATATATACTACCTTTCAACAACAAAAAGGCCAAAAATTGTACAAGTTCTGGTGATAGATTCTTATATGCGAATATGATTGATTGACTCAGACTAGATTCAAGTTCTGGCAGACTAGATTCAATTTTAACTAAAATATCTAGGCTGAATATGTTCCTTTAGTAGATACTAACTAAATAGGCTGAATTACTTGTATGTTTGGGAAAGTTTATCTTTTAAATACAATTTTTTGTTTGCCTACAATTATGTAGTTATTTTTTGAATTTAATTTATATAGAGTTTTTACACTTTCACAACTATTATTGTATTATTAATAATGTTTGACATTTGTCGTAACTAGTTATAAAATCAATCGTATGATTTGTCATAATTTAACGAGAACTTTTTAAGTTAATTGCTAAAATATATTTTTAAATATTTATTTGACATATTTTGATTAGTTGCACGTGTAAAAATATCTTACACCTGTATGTATAGAAATTAATCTCTAATTTATTTTAAAAATAATTATTTTTAATGATAAATTAATCAATATGCTTTGGTCTATTTTTTATAGAGCCAAATGGTTTGTTAAAAAAAAACAACTAATCCTAATACATATAACTACTCGAAATTTTTTCCTTGCTCCCAGCAGTAGAAACATCTAGCTAATTATTTTTGTTTTCAATTACTTCTTCTGATCTTGTAGCACTAGCATTAAAAAAATCAATAGAATAGTAAAAACTAAACTCAATTATAGAATTGTAATCAAGCTGTTTGTGGCTTAAAGACTTAAATTTTCAGACTTAGAAATTAATACCATATTTTATCCATTCAAAAATAATAAATAAATCCAAATAAATGAAATGTAATACAATACCCCAAGTGACAGAATAGGCACAACAGATAAAACACAAAATTAGCGTAATTTGGAAAAATCAACTGCCAGAACTTGTTTTATTTATCTGGCTTTAGTGTTACATTACACAACAAACCCAATGCCCACACAAAGATCAATTGTCAAGAAAACTTGTATCTGGGCTCTTAAGAGGTCAAATTCCTCGTATTCATAATCTTAAAGCAATTATTTAAGATTGCAATGCAACACATATATTGTATTAAGTGTACAAGGTTAACGTCAGTAACTTGATATTTTAGTCCATTCTTAACATCTTGCAATTTGCAGTCTAACACGACTTAAACAGATTTCTAATAAATTAGAAAGCAACTATTCAGTTGGTTTTCTCTTTCTTCCAAGAATAGAAGCTATCTGAAATCTGGCCCCCCCCATTCGCCACTTCTTGAAGGATGCCATTGCGGATTGAGCTGTCTCATATACTACCCAAAAAAAATAGAAAAAATTAATTAATTGAACAGTTCCTTGCATGGGAAGGAAAATGATCTACCACATAAGTGAAGATGATAGGCATGTTTCATTTAGCAAGTAAAACAAGTCTCACAATTGATCTCTTCTTTTGTTAGAATAGTCCAAAATTTGGATCCAACGGCAATTGTTGCAGTGTGTGCCTTCGTGAGGACCTCCTTGTACCTATTCTTAAATGCAGACAACAACAGAAATCCGATGGTCCTATCGCCAACTCTGCCATAAATGAGAAATAAATTCACAAAGGAGGACAACTTAAGTACAACTGCATAGTAGTATATGTTAATTATGCTGTAACTAAAATTGGACACCTCCAATTTATATAATCGAAAAGTGAAAAGAAACAAATATGCACTTTGTTATAATATTGGCATTTGCAATGTATATACATGACAAAGGTGGCATATGGAGTTGCTCTTCAAAAGTCAACATACAACATATTCAGATGTTGTGCCGTGTGCCAACTAAGAATGGTCTAAATTAAGTTTGTTTACGGAAACTTTTAATTTCTCTAGATATGCTAGCGCTTTAAAGGTGGGACATAATATTGTTTTGGCCGGGGGGGCAGACTGAGCAACTGAACATGTTGCCAAATTTTTTAAGAAAGACTCGTCCAAAGCGCCAATTGGAAAAAAATTCAACATTTTGTCGTGTAACTTTTTTTTTCGTGGGTTAACTCTAGAATGTGCAGCAATAAGGGTTTAATTTTTGAATGAGATGCTCTGTATAACCATGTAATAACAAAATATTGAGATTCCTAGGCCTATCTAGATAAGAAGCATGATGAAACATGACAGCCATGTACTGTCTTCCAAGAAAAAATTAATACTGTATTAATTTTTTTTTTCAAATAAGAATCAAATTAAAGACTAAGAGGCACAGAAAACTCTTTCAGATAAGAAAAGATAGACTTACATGGGTGCTATCTTGCAACCAAATTCATAAAAGTAAGGACATCTGGACCTCAGATCCACACATGCACAATCAGCTTGGATCTCTAGTCTTGTTCTGAAAATAAGAACCATCAACCATAAGATAATAAATTAAAATTTAAAAAAAATAAGAAATATAAACATCATCAGGCTATCAACATTACTGTTGTACATTTAGATGTGAGTGCTGATGCAGATTCGCATGCATATGCCTTCACAGGTTTATAACTTTCATGAAAGCAGCAAATTGACAAATAGTAACTTTTTGCTATCCTCGGTTCCATGGAAAAATGAGGTTAAAGAAAAAAAAATGGCTCCAATTCTAACTAAGGCCCTAAAAAACAAGAGTTAACACTTAACAAGATTTTAGTTAAAAAACACGTAACTAGATTGGTCGGCAAAATCATTTTAGGTGTAGAAGAAATGAAATTGTGCTTCCGAAGTCCTAATTGTTAAAAATGACACTAATAACCCATTATTAATGTCATGACATGCTCAATTATATAATAGAGTGCACCTATAAGTTGCAAACCCACATAAAATGATAATTACTTTTGATTGAAACAAGGGGGAACATTGACAGATACTGCTTGTCTCAACTGTAACTCATGAGCAAGCCAAAAAGGCAGTTCAACTTTTGAACCCGCTTCAATCTGAAAATCAAACATTCTAAATGTCAGGTGAAATCATTAAGTTCCACTTCCACCATCAGCAATTTTTCCCCTCTGAAAAACATAAAATACAGTGTCAATGACTCTTACGAAGTCTGTCTCAGAACTGGGATCTATTCCCACTCCAGATGCTGCCTTCTGAAATATAACAGACACAATCTGTGACAACATAACAAAAAAGTAGAATTAGGACAAGAAATTTAGATTGCATTCTATATTGTCATTGTTAACACAACAAATAGAATCTGATATGAACTAGAAACAGCCAAAAAACACCAACCATATATCATGAGGCTAACTACTGTAGAAAAAATTTCATTTACAAAATCAATTATCCGAAAATGACCATCCATTATTAAATATGACATGTATCAACTAGAAGCAAATAATTAAACAAATTAAAGAGTCTGAAGCTTGCCTCTTCCTCCACCAAAATATCATCAATATCATAGTAACTTGCCATCCTATCCTCTAGCTTGTTGCTCTTACGCTTTCTTTTAACTCATCGAAAGGGCACTCTGCAGATAAAGGAATTTTGAGCATAAAACTATACATTCAAAAAATGTTTAGTTTCCTTAATCAAATAATAAAGGTACCAAAAATAAATCAGCAAAGAAAATTTGAAGCTGTTCTATACAGAGAACTTCAGTCACTGTCTTTAATATTTTATTAAACATTCTGTAACAGCATCTGTTGTTAGCAGTTCCATTATGATGAAATTTAAAATCGCAAGCATTGAGACCAATAAGATAGAAAGCAAACTAGCAAACTAGCCGTGCATTTGCACGGGCAGCATTGGTTACTACACATGTTCTAAAAAACTATGTAATCAAGCAATTCCAGCTAAACAAACTCTTAGGAAACATTAAAAGCATTATTTTGATAAAGCACAGAAAGTTGTATGATATTTTCTCAACAAAGATTCAGCATATGAAGTAAATTCAGGATACATAGTCAATCTTAGCACAAGCTATAATGGATTTCTGCTTCAGATATAAGAAGAAATGTTGCAAAGCAATCAATCAAGTACATCAACAAGCTTGACGACCTCCAGAATTATAGTAATACAAAGCAAATTGCAATCGAAATTTCTGTCACCAAACATAGTTGACTTTATACCAACACAAACACTACGACATAACATTTTTCAACCACAAAACCTCCTCTGTTATATTTTGAAACACCAATACCAAATGAAGCCAGCCAAACACCTAGTCCGTGAAACAGACCAGAAATCTCCGTGAATGAGTAAGTGTAACCCTGAACCCAATCCCTTATTGATAAGTCAATATGTAATTAATGATAAAGCTTTATACAATGAACTTGGTCCAAATGTTATCTTGATTTTCGACCAGGTAGCTTTCAAACAAAGGATAAGAGGTTGTAATTTTACACACCATCAACCTGACCAAAATAAAATCAGAGAATCACATAATCCTGACAACCAAATACACACTTCCTAATCATCTTCAGTTAGTACTCTACCAAACCAACCCCCATTTTTACTTTCCCCCTTTTCATGTTCAGTTCTTTACCTCGATAATACAGACACAACAATGGCTACATAGAGAAATTTTCGTGTTTCCAGTAACATTCAGCAATGGGAATTGGAAAAATAAAAACATTCAACAAATGGGTTTATAGTTTAGAGTCCCTTACCTCAAATAGTGACAAATTCTGAAGCATTCAGAGCTGAAACGAAAGTGAAATCTCTTCCCTTCTACCGGTTGTGGTGTGGTTCACTAGGATTTGATGATGTGGAGTATAATTCGGTAATATTTTATCTGAATTTTCCGAAATCGCTAATAGGTAGAAAGTATATAATTTACTAGGACATGAAGAAGAAGGAATGATCTTGTCTTCAATTTGAAAACTTGCGTAATTCAATTCGTGGCTTCGACTTTGAACGGATCGGGAATGTTGGGGAAGAAAATTAGGGTTTACTTGTTTCAAAATTGGCGCCATCTATTTTTGTTTTTAATTCGGCGCCATCTTTTTTGGTCAGTAAAGTAAAAACTGCGCCGCTTTTTTTTTTTTTTCTAGTGTTTTTTTCTGAACCGGAAGAAAAATGAATGTTTTCGTGATCCGTTCTGAAAACGGGCAAAACATAGATAGATCACCGCTATTAGCACTCCAATTTTACCAATACACCTGCTGTAGTATTTTTTTCAAGAAAAAAAATAATATTCATAAATTCAAATTAGGAGAGATTACATCAACAAAACATAATACAATTTAAAGATGTTAATATTGAAAATGATAAATTTGTGATTTTACCATAAAACAACAAAAAATATATAAATATAACAAAAACTATGATTACGAAAAAATATTGAAATGTTTTGAATATTTTATGTTTTCGAAATTGTAACGTTGAAATGTTAGAGTTAATGATTGAATTTGCACTAGATTGAAGTTGACATGTCAATCTGAATTAAACAAAAATCACAAAAAGATGAAAAATTAAAACACCATCACACCAAGGTGATTAGTAAAATAACATCACATTAAGACGACAAAATCCTGAAAAACCACAAGAAAAAGTAAATACATGTAGAGTCACTTATTTAAATAAAAGAGAAGTGTCTTCTTTTATGAAATACTTCTTTTTGTAAGTAAATTTCCATAAATGAATGACTACATCAAACTCAAATTAAAATATTTTTAATAGACAAAATAAATATTTATTTTTAGTCTATTTAACTAAAAAAATCATACTATATACAAAAAAAGCTTTAAAATC
The DNA here is from genome assembly GCF_000331145.2 of Cicer arietinum. Lineage (NCBI taxonomy): Eukaryota > Viridiplantae > Streptophyta > Magnoliopsida > Fabales > Fabaceae > Cicer > Cicer arietinum. The sequence goes on along the minus strand of NC_021164.2, from coordinate 58,922,186 downwards.
TATCGTATTAAAATAGTTAAGTAAATACAGGTTATATTTAATTTTTTTAATAATGATTTATTAAATTTTGTATTTTACATTAAAATTATAAATTTGTTAGCATTTTTTACAATTTAAATATATTGACCAACATAAAATTTTGAACTATTTAAAAATATTTTATAAAGTGAATTTTATAGAATATTATTTAAATACCATAAAAAATCATGTTAATTTTTAAAATAAAATTTAATTTCATTTATCTATTATCTTTTAGTCTATTTATAAAATATTACACCACTCAATTTTGATCTTTTATTGTTCTTCCTTTGACAAGTGAAGGTACTGATACTTCTACTTATGCTAGTTGTACAATAAACCTAAATGAAGATTCCTTATAACCCAATTGATTCCACATTTAAATATTCAATCTCTCATTCCAAAATGAATTGTCACCATAAATTTCAAAAGCTACAAGTTGAGAATTGGATGGACGTAGCGGGTCTTTAAAGTGATTTTCAATTTCTCCAAAAACACACTCTACCTGTCATTTATCTATCATGTCGTGTAGCATGTCTTTAATCCTATTGAAATTTGGTTATAAACAACAACTTGACAATATTAAGTAAAGAGTCATGCTAACAAAAAGCGATTGTTTAAGAATTAAAAAAAAAATTGTGAGATGATGAACATGATGCTCTCATGTTTGATTCACCACATAAGAGGATCCAAATTCATATATTTACATAGCTGCCTTATACGGATCTCATTCCATGTTGTAGGCTTGTTTGGTGCTCTCAGCTCAACAACCTCGTATCACATTAAGTATAAAAAATTATGAAATCGAGCTTTGTCACGATATATCAAATGTCTCCATGGTCTTTTACCAACTAAAGGATATCACATTTTTTAATCTCTATAAAATTCATCACAAACATATTTAACCATTCTAATTAATGTTTTTTGTTTTCTTTTAAAAAACTTAAATTGTTGCAACTTGCGACCTAAATGTAAATAAAGTAATAAGAGTGCTAAATATGTATAACTAGACAACGATTTGTTAACGAGATTTGACAAGTTGTGCATTACCTCTCAGGAGTAGTATAACTTTCACGTTGATTTATTCAGAATAAGAGTTAGAGTTCCAACTCGGTTATATGATATATTTATAGTACAGATAACTAAAATATTAACATAAAACTAAAAACTAATATTTGTCCATAAAGATATAACTTATTACACTGATTTTAGAAATTCCTTGAACGACAAAGACATGATGAAATTTGCATATAGCTACGGAAGTATAGGACTATATTCTACTCTATATCAGCTAAATTTCAATTAAATCAGAAAATTACAAACTTTATGAATGACAATTTTGTCACCTTTTAACAAATCAATATTTTTTTAACAAAACGTAAATAAGGAAACTGCTAATATAAGGTTGATAACTCAATATCCTAATCCCACTGAATCTCTCTGTGAAAAGTCCACTCAGAAGGATTCAGTGTTTTTTGGCCGTCAGCAGCAACAAGATCATATGGTGAATCTTCTGAAAATTCAGTGTGCATGGACTTCCAGTGGAGGCATGGCTTCCAATCAGCCTCCTTAAGTACTTTCAGTATCTCTTTCACCACAATTTTGCTTCCCTCGGCGGCCAAATGGACACCATCACTGCATAATAATTCATTGAAATTGAGAACAGATTAAAGATACTTTAGGAAGATTTATCATTTTACATCATTTTCTTTTACAAGTTATATCACATTATGTGACACTAAAAGGGCTGTTCTTTAATATATCTCACAAAAAATCAGGGAAAAAAAAAAAGCCAACACTTTCTATTGCAAAAGAGATGAAGATAACAACATATAAACATCAGAAAAAGCAACAATCTTAAAATATATGTAAATCAATTTAGTATCCTATCATCATTGAAAGTAACCTGAAAATCATCTTTCTGGGGCCCGGAGGTTTTTCCCACCAAAAAGGGTTGGTTATGTAGATGAAATGACACTTGTAGAAGAAATAAATTGCTATCAGTATACTTGGAGAACTAAATTGATGCCACTCTCCAACTTTCAGGGAACTACAATAATACTATCACTTATCTTCTAGGACCAAGTTAGGTTAATCAAATCTTTCAAGAATCAAAACAAATTACATTTTACGGATGTACAGATCCAGTGAGGGTGGAGAGGAGAATAACATATACTCTATCCGTTACTTTTTCGTTGATGTTTTAAGTTTATTTACACATACCAAGAAAATTAATAAACTTTGTTACTTTTAATAAAATTGTCTTTTTCCAATAACAACCTAAACTATTTATTATCTCATTCCACTATTTCTATCTTTGCAATAAATAATTAAGGATATTATTGACAAAGTAATTACTAATATTACATTGAACTTTGAAAATGACAAGTAAATAAGAACAAAATTTTTCTACAAAAGTGACAAGTAAAAAGGAATAGGGGGAATACATTATAACTTCAAGAAAGTGACTAATCCAGGTTTAAATTAATCAAAAGATTGAATCAGTCAACATGCATTTAGGATGGAAGATTGTGTGCTTAGACCTTCTAGCAAATAAAGCATCATGAAAGAACAAGATACTTGAGAAAAGCTAGGGAAGGATTTGGATATTGAACAATTACATTGCAATATGTCACTTGATATTTCCTGGTATTTGGAGAGAAAAATTGATTGATAAAGAAAGAGGTCAAGATGCTTACGTAAAACAAGCATTCTCCCAGTCATCTTTACTTTGCAATGCATTAAAAAGATCAATGACTTTCACACCCAGTTCCTGGCATAGCTTTATACAAGCATCTGAATAGCTTCCGCATAAATCATTTGTTCTTACCAGCTCACTAAAAATTGAACTGATTAAGAAAGGAAAATCAAAATTATGTGATTAGAATTTTAGTATGTTATCTAAATACAATTACAGAGATGAAAATGTAAAAGAAAAATATGTTCAGGTTACCTAGTGTTTCCACGCACTTTTTCCTCATTGACAGGAGGACAGCTGAGAACAATGATACGCGTATTTTCTGAGAGGCTCTACATTCAATATTCTCATTAAATAATGAATTATAGTTTTACTGTGCAAATGAAAATGTGATCATAAATGTAGTAAAAAAATCATCATATTTAAGATAAATGTTTCTTCATTATTAAGGAAATACTACTTGCTGCCACTGATCACTGCAACACATCATTTTTCACTATTCCTGATTTCCCTCATTTGTTTGGCTTGTTGCCGTTTGATGAACACAATAATCCACATATTATGTCTATAGTTTATGAACAAAGGTTTTTGAATATGTTGTTTCGTATAAAACTATAAATGAATATAATGAACTCAAGCACACCATGTTTCATTATTGAGTGCACTATTTTATTATGCGCAAGGAAACAGTATTGGAGAACTTGGGTAAGGCAAGGCATACGACAGTGTAATGGAAGGTCTAAGTTCAAATGAGTTACATTATGTTTGTCATTGAAGTGTCCAATACTGAAAGTGAAGATATCTGTCTACAATGCTTGGTAAAGGACAATAATGGAGAAAGAACCAGGTGATTAACAGAGCAGAAGTACCTGAATATGAACCAAAATCTTTCTCATGTTTGCAATATATTCTTGAAGAGGCACATGAGGGCCTAGACCAGATGAATGAGGACCCATGGAATCATTACCTCCAAAGTATACTATCACAAGAGAAGGCTGTGTAGCAGCATCCTGGGAAGTAGGATAAAAATTATGTTGCAGGCAGGATATTGTTGAAATGCGATCACATGAAAATCTAAGAGAGATAGAATGTAAAATACATGAGCTGTACAATAACAGAAAAATTTCATATCCATGTGTCAAACATTAGCCTGCATGAACTTAAACAAACAGGGGCCTATATAGAGTTCTTAATCCTATGCATATTTAAAATATAAATCCTATACAATGGAACACTTCTGACCATTATTAGAATAAGTGTATATGCAACCAGGGGAAGATTTACTAATTGTTCAGTAACTGAACGTCAGTATGGGTCCTAGTCCAGCCTCTACAGATAGAAAACTTGATTGGTTAGAGAAAAGTTCCTTAAAATTGTGTCTTCCGAATTTCAGCGGACTTTCATTTTATTAGGCAATTGTTGGGTGGAAATACAAGGTTTTGCTCTTGCCTCTTGGTTAGTTTCATGTTTTTTTTTTCTTTTCTATTTTTATTTTCCCCTTGGGGATTTAGGATTTACCAATTCCATTACAGTAATCAACTAAGTTTTTTTCAAGAAGAATTAATTAATAATGAATTGAGAGAGTATCAAGTAAGCAAGAGTTCTCTTAAGATATCAAAATACAAAAAGAAGGGATTAATGGAATATATCATTTTAAGAAACTGCACTTTCCACCAATAAATCATGTTAAGCCACAAACTACATCAATCAGCTATAATGAAGAAATCAAGCTACGCAAAAGGAATCACTTTATTTGTAGATATGATAGTCCAGTTATCTGCCTAGTGAGGTACAATACCTTTGGGAAAACTTGTTCGAGGACTTCAAGGGCACGTCGCGAGTTCCATCCATAGTATCCTCTTAACAATATGTCTGCCTAAAACAAGTGCATTTGCATCAGCATAACATAACAGATGAACATCCTCCTTAATATTTCTATTTGAGGAAGAGAAACAAAAAAGGGGGAAAAAACATGATAAGGATGCAGTATTTGGATTCTACTTTACACACACACAGTTATGAAATGAAAGTGCACGAATGCAGTATTTGCGCAGTCTTCCTACTTAGCAATCATTTTGTGCATCTTTTAGGAGAACATGAGGAAGGATAAAATATAATATTGAAAGAAATTGGAACTTAAAATAATAGAATAATTTATTCAGTTGTTGATGGTTTTCTTTTTCCATATTCATAGATAAAATCAATAATTGAGGGGATATTTTGTCATATAGCCAATAGAAGCAACAATACTTGTAAGAAAATCAATCATGGCGTTACACTGAAGTATGCTTGTTCAAATTCACTTGTGTGTTTTGAAAAATTTATACAAATAGACAAAAAAATGAAGATAAGATTTAAGAAAGAACGCGATCATTACTATTTTGTCCCAAAAAGAACTAGGTCAGTGTGAGCATCGAGACTCGCTGGGAATTCAAATTCAACCCAACATCAATTGCTTCCTTGAGAAGCGCCTATTGTATCTTCTGAGGACCTTACTAGCTATGTAGCACCAACACTTCTGATTGACCTCGCGCCATGTGGACAGCACCGACTTGACACTAACACATGGAGTTACATTCAATCATTTCTTTCTTTTAAAATTATTACATGTGTAACGTGTTTGTGTCAATGTTTCATAACCTCCGGTTATTCTCCCAAATATTTTCAAAATTACTACACATTAAGCCACAAATATCATTTCTTTTTTAAATTATATTCTTCCATGAACATTTTTTCATTTTTCCCCATTTTCTCAAACATAGCCCAAAGTAATGGTATACCACACGGTATAATTATGGTATAGCGTACAATGCGAATAAAACATGAATTAAGGCATTGAAATAGAAGAAGGAATATTTAATTGTGACATCAAGTCCTCAACTTATTTATGTTTATATGCGTGATGTGATTCGGATTAAAAGATAAAAACACAGAACATTTGAAAATGAAGAATTGGTAGATATAAATAAGAGATGAAGAGAATAAATGAATGAAAATAAGTGAAATTGAAGAGTATTGAAATGAGTACCTTGCGAGAGTAAATGTCGGAAAGAAAGGAACCCCAACCGGTATGGCTGTAACTTAGCTGAACGATGGAGGATCCAAAGAGAACGAACTGAGGTCTCGCGGGTGCAACCATCTCTCTCTTTCTCTTTCTCTTTCTCTTTCTCTTTCTGCGTGTGATGAGTAGTTGAAGGGTTAAAACTAACAAGGATATATACGTACAACAACACAGAGATAAAGGAAAAGACCAAAATACGCCGCGCCAAACGAATTCCTAAGCTTCTGGAGGATCAACCAAAAGTACCAATTCGACACAATCAACACACTTTAGTTGATTAGTTAGGAATTATGATGACCCGCCTTAGTACACGCCAAAAGGTTCGCTTTATTATGCTCTTTTTTCTTTTACATGTTTTTATTAATTAAGTCGTTGTCATTGTCGATTATGTAAAAATATTTACTTCCACAATTATTGTCCTTGCGACCCATCTTATTATGACTTAGTAGATAGATTGATCTTTAAATTTTACGAATTGGAAAATTTGCATTTTAGTATCCGTTGAGCTCACAAATTTGTATCTTACAATATCAATGTAAGTTTCTTGATGAACAGTAAAAGCAGTCCTTCAACTGACTCCTCCTTAATTGATGTTATGAAATTAATCAAAGCTACAGCAAAATAGAGATAAGGGAGAAAAAGAAAAGAAAAAAAAATTGTATTATTTTTTTATATAATTCCAATTTAATTGTATTTGTAAGTTCAGATAAGACTTAAAACAAAAAATTATTGGAGAAAAGTCTTTAGTCATAGTCATAGAGGTTATAGATATTACGGAATACAAAAAGTTAAAGGAAAATGAATATTCCCTAACATAAATATTCACAACGGTCCAAGAATAATTATTTATCGGGAATAGATTTGCCTATAAAATTTGATCATTTTAGAAACAATATTGTCAATAATTATGCATGGACTAGCCTTGAACATATAGCATGTGAAAGACATAAATTTTATAGAAAAATTTGTCAATATTATGATGTGAGATTAATGTAGTAAGACTATACATTCAATTAGTGTTTCATATCATATTCCTTAACTATAAAAAATTTTACCATGACTATTTTAACTAACACTTTACTATTTTAGATAAGTATTTCTCCATTCGTACAAAATTTAATTACTAATTTGACTGACATTACAATTTTAATAATTAATTTGTTTGTTTATTCTTTCATCACTTACACACGCACGCACACACGCACACACGCCCGCAAGCACGCACACGCTTACGCACACGCACACGCGCGCGCGCGCACACACACACACACACATATATATATATATATATATATAAAAACGGAGTTATTGGCTTAGATCCTTGTCATTTAAAATTGAGTTGTGATAAGGAGTTAAAGAGTATGAAAATAATTTAAATTTTAATAAATTATGATGAATTTTATTTATTTTAATTTAGTTTATGATCATTCTTAATTTGCTTTAATTTGAAATTATAATAGTTTTAATCTAAATTTAGTTGATGTCATATATAAATGAAGATACTTTAATTTCTTAGTTTTAGTTTATTTTAGAAAAATATGATGTAACTTCAGACATGTGTCACTTGTGACTCATTTAGATTTAGAGATAGTCTTACTAAAAATATGCATTAAGACAAGTTTGAAATGAAATAGAATTTCTCTAATGAGGATGTTGAGTGAGTTAGGTCTCCTGTAAGCTATTAGATTATAACTTGCTTATATCTTATTCATGGTTTTTTTTTTCACCGTTGTGACGATTCCTGATTGGCTAATCAATCATCTCAACTTAATTCATTTTTGTTCATTGTCCCCTTTTTATTTGTTACTTCATGTGAAGAAATCATTTGGTTAAATCTTCAATCTCATGTGAAAACATTTAAATCCACAACATTTGGTATTCACAACTTGTCATCAAGTTGTGATCTTTGTCGTTAATTTATATTCTAGTATTTTGTGTTTGTGAGATATTTGAAATTTAGTTTCATTTTATTGCATTTTATTCGAAACCTTGTTTAATCTTGAGTTATTTGTTATTTATATAACATGTGTATCAAGGTTTATTTGGGAGATTACTTGTTGTTATTTTAGTGAACTTTTGATTCCTTAGTTGTTGTTTTCGAGTGAGAGAAAAATATGGACTTCGTTTCACCATCTTCTTTATTTGCAATTATTTAATCCAAAATTTCACTTGTAAACTTGTTTTTGATGTTATTTCCTTCATATATGCCCGATTCAAGAAATTCAAAAGACTAAATTGATTAGAAAAAGAAGAATTCAAATATGCAGAGAAAAAACTAAAACTATAAGTTATTCGAAAAAATAATTTTGCACGAAAGCACTTGTTGAAAAAAGGCATTTATATAAACATAAAAATAATTTTAAAAAAAAATGACATAATTAGTTCACTTTGATACATCAATATATATTTTCTTATGCATTGCAATTTTTTATCTTAGTACTTTGCTTCCAACATATTCGTCACTCGCATATTTGCAAGTTTTTATCTTTCTTATTTATTTGATAATCTATTTGAGTGTCTTAATTTACTTAGTTTTTCTTCTTTGTTATTTTAAATTCCCTTAGTTTTGTCTTAGAGTTTTCCTTCTTGAAATTCTTGTGTTGATAACTTTTGTGGACTTGTTACATTATGTTTGGATTCTTTGATTTAGATTCTTGCTTTGGGTTTTTTTAAGAACTTAAAAGAGGAGTTTGAGTGGGAAAATGCAAGAAGCACATCATTGAAAAAAGTTACCGTTGAGTGATATACACGAGTGATATATTTATTGAATGTAAATATTTAGTGAGTATTGAGGGCCTTATTTTTATTTTCTTAATTTGTTCTTGTTATTTGCTTGATTATTGTGAAACTTGTTGATTTGTTGTTGTTGAAATCATGAGTGGAACTAAATCAAACTCCCCTTCTCATATACTCACTTCTCTTATGGGTTATTTTACAAAAATTTAGAATACTCAAATGACAAATGAATACCTTGAGAAAAGAGCTTGTAAGAGATATCTCGTCATGGAAGATCATCTCAAATTGAAGATGAGTTTGAAATTAAGAAAGAAAGAAGATATAGAGGTTATAATGAAAAGGAAATGAGGTATGCGATTAGATGAGATTAAAGAAAACGAAAGAATACTATGACGAGAAGGAAATGAGGTATGAAAGGAGATATAGTGAAAAATAAAGAAGATATATATGAAATGAGAGATAGAGAAAAAGTGAGGAGGCAAAGAGATTTTGGGAGGGAGCATAAGAAGTATGCAAAAGAGAAAAGACAAAAAAGAACATAAAAAGGAGGATCGAGAAAAAAAGAGAAGTATATCATATGAATAATATATATTATAGATTTTGTATTGGATCCGAAGTATGTGAAATATCCTTATAAAAATGGATATATAAAAACGGCAAGAAAAGTAGAAAAGTTAGGCTTGCGAGAGAAAAAGAAAATCAAAGAAAAGAAAGAGAAAGATGAAAAATATTTGAGAGGCAAAGAGCAAAAAATTGACGCTAACTATTTGTCTAACTTTGATAATTCTCTTGCGTCAGTGCTTGAAGAAATGTCTCTAAAGGAGGAATGTCATTAATATATTGACTTTGAAAGTGAAGAGAAAGATTATGGTAACATTGAAAGTCTCTTTAAACAAGAGAGTGATATAAATGAAATGGTGTTAGTGCTTGAAGGTGATTGGTCAAAAGTTCCATAAAAGGATGATTGCAAGAAAATTATTGAGTCACGATTTGTTTGTGATGAAAAAAATGTCCATCATACTTAATTTGCTTTGAAGTCTTTGCAAATACAAAATAATTTATTGTTTGCCACCAATTTCATTCCATAGACGGTAAATATGGTCATGAATATCAACTTCAAAAGGTATAACTGTCTCCATCTTTATAATTTATTACCTTGACCATAAATGTGATAAGATGTTAATTATTCAAGATAAAATTGTGTTTCATCGACTTATCACATTTGGTGACTTTTCCAAATTTTCATTTGACTCCCGTAGATATGATGAACTCGTGGTTTATTTGGATTTGTACAATATAATGGAGCTTAATTTTGTGGTTGAATTTCTTCAAGAATGAGAGAATGATAATGGCCTTAAACGCATGAAGATGATCCATATTTTAATAAATTAGAATGAATTTTTATTTATTTTAATTTGGTTTATAATAATTTTTAGTTTGCTTTAATTTAAAATTGTAGTAGTTTAATTTAAATTATGTTGATGTCAATGAAGATCCTTTACTACCTTACATTCAGTTTATTTTATAAAAGTATAATGTAAGCAGTCTAGAGAATTGTGTCACTATGACTAATTTAGATTTATATATAGTCTTATTATAAATATGTGTTTGTAACCTAGTGAGCTAGGTCTTCTTTTGAGATCTTGAATTAGAACTTTTTTAAATCTTATCGATGACTTTTTGAATTTTTGAATTATAAATTTTTTAAATCTTATCGATGACTTCTTTACCATTGTAACGATATCTCATTAATTTATCAATCATATTTGATTATGGTGCATTCTCCATCTCCTCAATCTAATCTATCTTTTGTGTTTATTTTTTCATTTTATTTGCTACTATATATAGAGAAATTACTTGGTTAGATCATAATATCATATGGAAGTACTCAAATCCACGTCAAGTTACGAGGAACAACTAATTTTACTTTGTCCAACAATGTGGAAATGGTTGATTTAATCTTCTCACAATTTGTGGGTGGGTTGGAACAAATAGGGAAAGGGAGGAACCAAATGGACATTGTTTGTTATATGTGTACTCGGAGTATATATCAATTTTGACAACAACAAAAAAAAAGAGTATATCAATGTTGCAACATCTTTTTATTTTGATAAATTCTTAGGTAGTATTAAAAAAAATGAATACAGCTATACCTTTTAAAAACTAACACACCCCACCTTTAGACTCTTATTTGGATCCATATTAAAGGAACCATATTAATCTGATGTGATAAATAAAAAAGTGAAGAAAAAGCATTATCACGATGCCCAACATAATAATGAATGCATTGGGGCCGATAAGATATATAGAAGTTGTAGATATTAGGAAACCGTGTAGGTAGAAGAAAATAAAAACTGATGGTACTTGTACATTATCTTCGGCTATATAAAAATGCTACATAAATGCATATAGTGTTGATGAACAACTTTATTTAAAAATAATAAAATGAATGGTTGATTGAGAACAACTTTTCTAGGAAATATTGAGTAGGTACGAGAGTGTAATGAATGAATGAACAGTTGAATTAAAAGATAAAATTGGTAGGAGTTAGGTTATCGAATTTATCAGTACCTAACATGTTTGTGAGGGGAGTTCACCAAACATAGCTGACATTTAGTAAATATCACAATCTTAAGGCAATTGTTGACATACAATACAATGTTACCGGCTGGGCCAAGGCCCATAGCAAAGGCACATGCGTCTCACTCAAACAACATTCCACTTATTACGGCGGATATTGTTTGCTCAATTGCTAACAAAATTGCCTTCAAAACCCTACTATTATTAAGCACTATGGAGAAATATATAGGCCATTTGTTCTTACCTCATAATCACCTCAATTTTTTGTTCCCAGGAGAAGATCTGCCCTTTCTCACATAAAGTTAATGTGATTTTATGATGCATATCCATATATATATAAAAGCTATTCTTTCTTTCACGTTCGATATAATAAATAATTATTTAAATTTAATATATTATATATTTTTTGGCTTAATTGTTCTCTTATTTTAAATTCAAACAATTTTGTTTCTTTTCTTGAATCTTTTAATTTAAAAATTATGATGTGATGTATTTTAAATAATTTGACAGGTTATATTAAAATTTTGAATAATTAATACCTATAAACTTACAATAAAAATTTCTAAAATTTTTCAATTTCAACTTATGAAATTACTTATTTTTTTAATTTAATTAATATTATATAAATAATTAATGTACTAATTTAATTCTACACCACAAGATGATATGTCATGTTATTTAAAATATAATATATTTTTCAAATTAAAAAATACAAAAAAAATGACCAAAACTGTCTAATTTTAAAATAGAGAGACCAAATTAGTGGATTACTAAAAAAATAAAGAACCAAAATGAAATTAAACCAAATCTTTTTAGTTTTGCAATTTCAAAATCCTTGTTAATATAATAATATGCAGTAAAAAATATCGTGATAGATTTGAGATAAGAAGATTTTGATTACATATACACTAAATCAAATTTAATCAATCTTGTTTGTTAATTGAAATTAGACGGTTCAAGAATATAGTTGTGCCACATTAAATATTATGCATACATACAGGGAACATATCAAATGGATTTTACAATGAGATTGTGAGATAGTTAAATTTTGACCATACAACTATACATTGATGATCATAATTAAAAATTATTTAAGTGAACATGATTATTTAAAAAAGTCACATTTTTTTCTTAATTTTGATCATTCATGTATGATTGTGTCTTAATTTTGACCATTCATATATAATTATGTCTTAATCTTGATCATCCATGTATAGTTATGTAGTCAAGATTTAACTCACGTCTAAAATAAAAAAGATTTTATAATTCAACCAACACTTGAAAAAAAAATTACATTTTCTCCAATCAATGCCTTTTTAACAAACTGTTGGAAATGATGATGTTTTAATGAGAGTTTATTGGAAATAATGATGACATTTATGAGAGCTAGTGTTGTTGTGAATTGAAAAAATTGAGAAGTCTCACATTTGAGAGATACCACACACTAGTAGGGTATATAAGGTGGAGGTAATGAACTTGGGGAGGGCTCCAAGGGGCACCCCAATTTTGTGAAGGAGGGAGAACGCAAGCAATATTGACCACCACACACGCGTGCGCGCCGCCGTCTGTAGGCCCGGCTTTGGCTATGGCTATGTATTATTATTTTATGCATGAAAAATTAATTAATCAATTTTAATTAACTGATTGCTTGCATTTTATCTCTAATTGAAACGTTAATTACGTAATTGCCCTCCACCGAGTCATATCTGATCCAATCTTCCTCGTGCGTCTATTTTTACCCGGTCAAAACCCTAATCTTTAGTCTCACGTCTCCCTTGTGTCCGGTCAAAAGTCAGAGTCAAATCCCTAAGTTTGGAGCACACGTTTCTGAGGGCCACTACTTGGAGCGCACGTTCTGATGATCCATGATTCTCTCAGATCCAGTTGCGAAATTCCTCTATAAATAGAGGGTTCTCCTCAGTTGGAAAATCACACAAAAAGTTCTCTGTATCTGAGGCTTTTCTCACTTCTCCCCCTTCTTACTGTTTCTTCTCTTTCTTTCGAGTGGCCTTCGTGCCATATTTGAGTGTCAGTCGTAAGACTGCCATATTGAGGGTTTCTTCTCTTTCTTTCGAGTGGCCTTCGTGCCATATTTGAGTGTCAGTCGTAAGACTGCCATATTGAGGGTGTAATTCTAGAACGAAATTCTACACTGCAGTAGAATTTCGATACAGAGTATCTGAGCTGTTTTATACTGTGGACATTGTGGTTGATAGTCTGCGTTGCACAATTTTGGCCAGTGCCTCGAAACGTCTTAAAGAGAGCGACTTAGTCCGCAACTCAACCCAGTAATATTTTCGGTGACATAATTGTTTTCAAAAAGGTTTTTCTCCGAATTTCAAAAACTAACACAAACTGAATTTGAATATCTAACCATGGGATTCATTTATTTACCACCAACCATATTATGTTAGTTGAGCATTTAATATTTATTCATTGCTGAATGAAATTCATATATTATATTCGAATTTGCTGGATTGTTAACGCGGTAGATGTGTGTGTATAACTAACTAGTTAGCATTCAGGGAAACTCTGGCACAACATTATTCTATATCACACATTTAACACTATGTGATGTAATATCCATTTTTCATGTTACCTACGAATTCTATGAGACCCCTCTTTCAAAATGTCAAAATGTGTCCCCTCTTACATAGTAAAACAAATTTATTGATTGGTACCTAGAATTTGTCACAATATTGAAACGAGCACATGGCATGAGAATTTTGTTACCATGTGATGCTTGTTTCTAGTTTGGGGGATTGGGTATCCCAACAAAATTATACCCTCACTACTTGTTCTAATTTAGTGAAAGAAAGAAAACAGAAGTTTCCTCCTTCCAAACTTCTCTAAAAGTCATTAAAAATTATGGAGAATTTATAAAGACAAACTTTGAAAAAATTAAAGAATTGAGGAAAACATGGGTACTTCCGAATACTTTAAGCCAAGAACATCACCAAAAACACATAAGCAAATGCACTTAAATTTTGTCCATTTTATAAGCCATGTGCAAAACATAGATAACAGAATGAAGGAAAGTTACTCTTGTTAGGAGTTTAGGAGGAAAAGGCATTATGAATTATACATCAAATATCTACCAGGAAATTGGTTCCCCTAATGATATAAAATAACCAAGGTATTGAGTTTGAATATCATGAACTAAAAAAATATCAAAGGAGTCAAATATGGATTTCTAAAATATTTAAAAGTTGGCTGTTTGGAAAGGGTCTACGTTATCCATGATGGGCAGGATCAGATTAATCAAGTATGTCATCTGTGATATGCTTTCCGAGGTCGATTTCTTTGGTAAAATTGACACTGGTTCATTAGCTGCAAACTTTGTTCGGACAGGAGATATCGATTCCAGAAAGATTGTCACGGTTGCATGGGACAAAATTTGTACTCCTTTCTCTGAAGGTGGTCTCGGTCTTTGTTCACTCAAATCCACTGATAAAGAAGCTATGTTAAAGTTGACTTGGGAGGTCGTTTCTTCAAACTGTCAATGGGATGTTTTGGTTAGAGCTAGAGCATTCAATAATAATAAGCATGTGCAGTATCTCAATTTTTTAGAAGTTTAACTTCTACAACTTTATAAGGACTTTGAAGAATCATAAACTTGTTTCGAATAAGAAGCTCTAGAAACTACTCTAAACATGGCCTTAATTATGAAAACAACCAAATGTAAGAGCTTGATATGCAGTTTTACCTATACTGTGGAGCAATCATCGCAGTGATTTAGATTTTCCTTTCAACTTTTTTTTAAAACTTTTACACTGAGGGTGTTCTTGAGTCTCCCGAAGCACTTCGCCAAGCATTTGTAACCATAGCTCTTCAAAGTGCTTGTGAAAGCCCTGCTGAAACCAATCCAAAATTTCTGAAAATAGTTCTCTTGGATTCTCCTTCCACGCCATTCTTAATGTGGCAGAGCTATCAATCGACTTGCTCTTTAACTTGCTAAAAAGATTTCCCACCCTTTTTTGACCAAAAGCTTCTCTCCTCAAAATACTTTCAGGAGGGGCTGACATGTACTTTCGAACAGATTTTAAACACGGACACACCTGACCTTCAAGTAAAGCATAGGCGAACACCTGCACCCGATGCTCATCATTGCTAATGGGTAATGAATGCTTTGGAAGCTCCCAACAAAAGCGCCCAAAGGTTGGGATGACCCAACATTTTACTTGGTCAGCCTGCACGTCATAAAAAGGTCTTGGATCCGTCAGGGGTGGAGAGAAAATGCACGAAGACCCGGCCTGCTCAACTAGCCATGCTGGTTCCACCCTTGTCACTCCATGCATGTATGCTCTCTTCGCACTCGTCACCCCTTCTTTGTTTGGTCTTTTTGTCTCTAATAGTTCATTGTAAACCAAAAACTCAGGGCGTACAGTTGAGACTGATGACCAACGATGAAGGAAAATACTTTCATCGACCATGCATGATTGATACCTTCCGGCACGAGAAATCATATCTCCATCAGTGGCCCTAGAAGAAGTTGTAATCCGTTTAGCAACCCTATCTGCCCAGCCCGCACATATTGCTTGACAGATGAGCCTTTCCTCGACCAGAGAGAGAGGATAGTGTGCAGAAGAAACTCGCCAAGCATTTTCCACATCCCCTAGTGTTCCATGAGTCCATGAGTATTCTTGCTCAAAACCACCTCTATCACTCTGATAAAAGACCAGTTTAAGTAGTTGCTGTCTAAGTTTGGACATTTCGTCCATAGTTTTAAAATGCAACGCATTATCCTCACAAAATTGCAGTGACTTTTGTGCTTGTTCAAAACACTGCAGGGCATATGCTATGGCTAGGGCATCACTGGTAACAACTCGAAATTTTTCTCGTGCAACTTTAGATGCTTCTTTTAGTTTCTTTCTCCTTGTCTTTTCTTTTTTATCAATGTCCTTATCATTGCCTCCCATGCTAGATTTCTCAGTCATCTCTGAATCTCTGCTGCTATCATTTCCTTCGTATTCCATTACAAAAGGATTTGACAAACTCAATGCTGCAGCAGCTGCAACAGCATATGCCAAAAGCAGACTTTGATTACATTTATGCCTGTGGCTTGTATTTTTAATAACAGTGAGGATCATTCTAGAATGACGAGGACTCAAAGGATAATGAGCCATGGCTTTTCCCAAAACTGTTAGTTCATCCTTGCAATCAAGTGCTTCAAGAGCTTTCAAGCAATTCTCAGCTTCAAGCAGGGAAGCAGCCTTAAGAGAAGTAGGAAATGGGAAGTTCGCGACCTGGATGAGCAATAATACTAATAAGTAAAGAAATATTTTAGATTAACTGTTAATGATATATAGCAGAACTCCGAACACCTACTCCCTTCTTTTCCAGTAAATGATAGCAGCCAATATAAACAAGTAAATGAAAAATAAAAACTCGGAAGTAAAATGAAAATATCAAACCTACCTTCTTAATATGCATGGATTTCAAGAGAATGACAACACCATGAACA
>NC_021164.2:58831444-58898374 GCF_000331145.2 Cicer arietinum | reverse complement strand
TATATATAAAATATATTTTTATATATATTTTAAATATATATATATATATATATATATATATATATATATATATATATATTTGTCAATTTATAAAATTGAGCGACTAATCAATATTTATACTTTAAAAACCAATTTATATATTCACTCATTAAAAAATTGATTAGTATATTATTTGAGGTTGATAAATCAAATAAAAGATTAAAATAAGATAAAATAAGTGTATCATATTTTATCTCTTTATTGTCCTCACACAATCTTTTATGAATTCTATCTCTTTATTGTATCTTTTATTGTCTTCACAAATTTTGTACGAATTCGTTTAATCTCAAATGGACCTAATAATACTCTCTTTTAATAAAATGTAAAAATTTATGTCACTTTTTGATCAAAAGAATGTAAAATTTTATGCATTTGTATTTGATAGTTTTTTAGGCTATTTAGACAATGCTATTGATTAAATTACATAAATTATACATTTACAGTGGTATTAAATTTATTAATAATTAATATTATTTTACTTATTTATTATTTAAAATATACAATTAATTTATGTTGTTAGCATAATATTTTTGTTGGTTTAAAAAATATGTGTTATCAAACTGATAAATAAGAGTATTTTTCCAAAGAAAGATTGATATAATTGAAAATTAAAAAAGAATTTTGTAAATAGAGATAAATAAATTCCTTAAAAATATATTAATTAATTAATCAATTAGAGAAGAAAATTTCTACAATATCTTATACGTTTATGCATAGATAAAAAAAAAACTAAAAAATCATTAAAAAAAATTCTTAAAAAAAGTGTGCTTTTATTTATAAAATAAACCATCATTTTAAAAGTGCTAGACACGTTCATATTAGTTATTAACTTATTTAAAAATACAATTAATTCTCAAAATATCAAAACGTTAGTAATTTTAATTTATATAGTAACAATCAAAGACTATTTGAAGAGTAAATTATATCATTCACATGTTATTTTGATTATTCAAGAATTAATTTAAACTTTTAATTAAATAAAAGACTAAAGTAATATCACTCTACATTTTCAATAATTAAAATAGTGATTCACTCTTATAATAATTATTAAAACATATGTTTATTAATAATATATCATAAATTTATCGTAATTTTTAATAAAACAACAATTTTTTTATAAAAATATATATTTTACCAAACGATATTTAGCCTACAAATATTTTTTTTTCAATTCATAGAATTTTAACTTTAATTTTAAAGTTCTTATTTTTAGTTACAATTATGATGTAGCTTTTAAAACTAAAAATAGCCATGGCAAACATATCCTAAAAGCCCAAGTAATAGTAATTAACTAATTATAACAAGACAAAGAGGAATGACTAATAACAGCTAACGAAATCAGTTACTGTTTATAACTTAGTAACATGAGACAGATTGTTTATTTATTATTGTAAGAAAATGACACCCAAAAACATGACATTGTTGTCTATGTTCACTTATATTAATATAGCTACTTTAGAGGTTTCCTACATGATTATTTTGTGTGTTTGTACAAAGGTTTATTTGTCCTGGAAAAATCAAAACACAATAACATTACATCATCATCATCATCATATATGCAAATAAAGTGAACATTAATTATGGGTGATAAATATAATATGCGACCCCATGTTTCTGGATGTTACGAAACAACTGTGTCAAATGGCAATGAGATATGGCAAAGTGAAAGTGTTCTAGTATTTTACCTTCCTAATTTTGCAGCTCAAGTTGCTTTCACATTGTTCTGTAATCGTGGTTTATACTACCTCCTTAGACCCTTCAATCAACCTCGCTTCGTTGTTGAGATATTGGTAATTAACTACATGTTATTGTTCTGTATTCTTGTTCCATTTTAGTTAATTATTCTAATAAGAAGTTTGTGAAATATGAACAGGTAGGTCTGATGGTAAGTCCTGAAATACTTGGGAGATACAAATTTTTCACAAATTTGATCCCTCTAAAGTCGGTGATAACGAGTGAAACGATATCCTATTTGGGACTTGTTTACTATGTTTTCCTGGCTGGTTTGGACATGAACTTGGAAACTATCATAAAAGCAAGAAAGAAAGCTACAAGCATTGCTGTTGCAGGAACTATAATTCCAATGGTAATAGGGAGTGCAGTATATACTTTACTTCAAAGCATGTACACTGGACCTCCTGAGTCTTTGTCACATTACAACACTCGTAAAGCTTATATGTTTTGGACCTTAATCTACTCTGTCACAGGTTTTCCTACTGTTACTCAAATCGTTACAGACTTGAAACTCCTCTATACAGGTCTAGGTAGAGTTGCTTTAACAGCAGCAATGATGACTGGCTTCTTCAATTGGGTTATGTTTGCATTTTTGATTCCTTTTGCACTCAATGAACAAGTTGCTATCTATTCAGTGCTAAGTACATTACTATTTGTCCTTGTTTGTTTCATCGTCATTCGCCCTTGTCTGGTTCAGTTAATCGTTCGGAAAACCAATCAGAATGAGTGGGACAATTACCAGTTGTTCTTTGTTGTTATGGGAGCTTATATTTGTGCAACTGTTACTGATATTCTTGGTACACACCCTGTTGTTGGAGCTTTGGTGTATGGAATAATGTTACCTTCCGGTAAATTTACTGATTTGTTGATAGATAAGACAGAGAGTTTTGGAGTTGTTTATCTTGCTCCACTTTTCTTTGCTAGTTGTGGTGTAAGACTCCAAATAATAGATGTCATACGATCTCAAGGTTTGGTCCTTGTAGTTCTAGTTGTGTTCTTGTCATGCATCTCCAAGATTTTAAGCACTGTCCTAGCAACTCAATTCTTTGGCATGCCTGCTCTTGATGGTGTGGCTATTGGAATTCTTATGAACACCAAAGGCATCTTACCTCTAATAATGCTCAACATTGCATGGGACAAGCAGGTATATACATATCCATTAATAGAGTTAAATCAAATTCATGCATAATATGTTACTTTCATTCCATGCCATTCAATTAAAATGTTGAGTAGTGAGAGTGCTAGCTAGCAAGTACATAGTATAATGAAATATCTAGTAAATAAATTGTTGATACATTGGAACCCTTAAACAAATACCTCTAGTTATTATCTAAGTCATAGTTCAACTTGGTGTTTTCGAATGTGTTAATAGATTTGGATCAATTATCGATCTAATTGAGACGCTAAGTTAGCAGACCATTAGTCGAATCAATAGATCATTGGTTGAATAAGATGAACTAACATATAATAAATAATCATATATAATATACCTTGGATACATTCATCGGAGAAATATAGGGACATAATATTTTAGTTGTTGATTTAGTGTTTAAATCTTGCAAATATATAATATAGCTTATTTTTTTTTATTCTCTACAATAAAATGCATTATGGTTGTTGGATACTTTCCAAATTATTATTTGTTACTCAAATTATGATTATTAAATAGCTTCTTTTTTTATCTATCAGATTTTGAGTGAAGAGTCTTTCTCAATTACATTGGTATCTGTTATTCTAATGACAGTAGTAGTGCCTCTTATCATCAATGCCATATACAAACCAAGAAAGTTATACAAGCAAAATAAGCTTAGGACGATACAAAACTTAAAGGTTGAAGCTGAGCTGAGAGTTTTGGCTTGTGTCCACAACCCTTGTCACGCTACAGGAATGATCAACATCCTTGAAGCTTCCAACGCCATAAAACTCTCTCCTTTACGTGTGTTCTCTCTTCAACTAGTTGAAATAACAGAAACCACAACATCCCTTTTAGCAGCACACAACAACCAACAACAAAGTGGATCACAAGCCCCCTCAAACTCAGTACAAGACTTAGAGAGCATAACACGCATTTTCAAAGACTATGAAGAGCAAAATGAAAACGCTAGTGTTGAAACACTTTCCGCAGTTTCTACCTATTCAACCATTCACAAAGACATACATAATGTGGCACAGGAAAAGCAAACAACATTGATTCTCCTTCCTTTTCACAAACAATCAAGTATACAAGGTGTTCTAGAAACAACCAACGAAGCATTTAAAGACATAAACCAAAATGTGATGAGAGATGCACCATGTTCTGTTGGAATCTTTGTTGATCGCGGTCTTGGTTCTTTGTTCAAAGTGAATTTACGCATACTTATGATTTTCATTGGCGGACCTGATGATCGCGAAGCTTTAGCATTTGCATGGAGGATGTCAAAGCATCGTGGAATTCAATTAACCGTTGTGAGATTTTATTTGTTGGGAGAGACTGCTGAAGTTGATCCATTACAACAATCAGAATCTAAAGGACTATTATCTACAGTGTTAGATTGGGAAAAACAGAAGGAGTTTGATGATGAATATGTGAGTTCTTTTAGACTCAAAGCAGTGAACAATGAAGATTCTATACATTATTCAGAAAAACAAGTTAATTCTTGGGAAGACATTCCTGAAGTGTTGAATGAATTGGACAAAAGTGGATATGATTTATACATTCTAGGACAAGGGACAGGTAGAAATTCTTTGGTCTTGTCAGATTTAGTGAAATGGACTGATTGTCCTGAACTTGGACTTATAGGGGACATGGTGGCATCAAATAGTTTTGGTTCATGTTCGTCACTACTTGTTGTACAACAATATGGTTTTGGAGGGATGGTATTTGAGAATACTACTCAACATCATAGTCAAGTGTCTGCCAACGATGATGATAATAGTAGTAGCGACTCTGAGACAGTTTATGTGAAGATAGAATAATAGCATCAACAATAGTTGTTTAATATTTTATTGTTGGTGATGCGATATCATATGAGGAATGGCTTTGGCTTTTGCCTGAAACTGTTTGTTGTTAGTAGGAGAAAAATTAGGAGGATTGATGGTTCATGATAAGAAAATAGAATGGGTTCAAATTTTTATTTTCACACCATTCTTGTGTAACTTAAGATGCATTTAAACATACCTTTTTCATGAACATAATGTCTACAATGATGTGAAACACAATGACTGTAATGATCATCCAAGGATTAAAATGTACAATTTTCACTTGTTCATTTTATAAGTGCATCATTATGATCATATTGGTCATAATTCTTCTAAATATAACTAAGTATTTAGTGAATTATTGGACCATTACCTAGTGTTTGAATCCTCTACAACAAACAGCTGCACAAATGAGTCTAAATCTAACCGTCTCCACAGATGTTGGCCTATTGCACCGTGCAAGTTCTATAGAAGATTTAAGTCCAACTAGTTTGTCAAACTAACAACTTACACCACCAGACGTTTCTAAGTTTAACCCTGTCGATAATAGCTTGCCTTGAATTAGTCAATAGCTTTGCGTTTAGTTCATTTGTATTTTTTGTGCAAATTTTTATTTATATCGTTAATAATAGTTTTCCTCTCTGAAATGGAAAATGATCCACAACCAACTTCTTGTACAACAAGCTAAATATCTTTGGAAATCTCAACTGAGTACCATAACTAAATACGAAAAAAAAATGTAACCATATACTATGATAGGTCACGAGCTTTATTTGAATGCTATTGAATCGTCAAATAGTTACACTTGCAACCATATATATATATATATATATATATATATATATATATGTCAGCTAATCAATTTTTTTCCAGTGCAGTTTTCCCATTTTAATTGGGATTTACAACATTCTGCACCACTAGACTATATCTATTAAGATATAAAGTGCATGTTTAATTTCGGTTTGAAAAGCCTCCAAATCTTTGTATTTTTTGCCAAAACATGATTTTGAGGCTCCAAACATAAAAACCACACACTAAGAATCAATTTGTTAATTCATGCTCAAACAATGGCACAAATTGGGAAGGGCTTTTTGACCACAGAGACAAAGAATATACGACCATATTTGTAATAAGTAAAATAAAATGTACCAAAAAGTTAATTATGATTGGCTCTTTTTATGATGCTTTGTGAGACCAAGACAACACCTTCCTCAGTTGTAAAAGCCACAAGGCCGTTTGCATTCCCCAAAGCCGTATTTCCAGCAAAATCTTATCCAATTTCACGTTAAACCAAGTTAAAAGTGATTTGCTTTGTGACATTTTTGCTTCAATGACAGCCTCAGAAGAAACCTTTCCAATGATTAAAAATGTCTCCAGAGATGATCCCTGTAACTGATGACACCCCAAACAAAAACATTATAAACGGAAATAGCAACTTGACCATTCTTAAATGCTACTTTTACTTTTATGTGCTTACACAAGCTACTTTTGTTTGAAGAGTACTAATCATTCAATCACAAGTTTAGTAATGGTAGTAGATGGAAAACATGGTATTGTATGTACCAGCGTATTGTTGACTGCCCGTAAACAGTCGTTTGTCTTCATCATTAGAAGAATCACACGTGGTAATCTCCTTAGAAGCTCCGAGATTTCATGGAAATATTCAGAAGCATACATCTGCAAAACAATTAGGAGTCATTTCAAGCTTCTTTTTCATCACGACTCAACATGCCAAGCAAAAAAATTCATCAACATCATTGTATCTTGTTAAAGCATATTTAGCAAATAACGAACTGTGTTGTAATTGAACAGTTCCATAAAAAGCAGGTGGTTAAACTGCATAATATAGGATATACATAAGAATTAAGAATTGAGAGCATTTGGTAAGATATCCAGCATAAACATGGGTATGAAATGATTCAGAGTGTTAAAAGGCAAAAAAGTAAACTGCATGCATATAATCCAAAGGAACATGAACCTATGACTGAAGATGTCTAAGAGAAATTATTTTCCTTAATTCTTAAACCATAATCTTACCTGCAGTTCTGAACGGTCACTCTCACTTCCCTGTATAACTAAATGATCCATGGATGGGTCAACAACTCTATTCCAAGGTCTCATTGTTAGAACTCCAGCAAAAAGCGCATATAAATCCTCCCCAGCACCCAACTTTGTACTGTATTTCTTGATTGCATTTGCATCAGCAAATATCAGCGCCTTCCATAGTGCAGCATAATTAGTTCTTGTATCAAAGTCAAGCTCTTTATAGAGTCCATGGTCTAAAAGAATCAACTGTGGTTTTCTCCAGCCTGTGCATGTGAAAGTAAATAAATATAACAAAATTTACAAATAAAAAATGTAAAACAGAGAATATTAATGCAGTTATTCTAAAAACAAGATTGCGTTTGAGTAAACAGGCCACAAACATTAATGGAACAAGATCACTAATATGTAAGGAAACACGGTGCAGAACCCATACAAGGTGCTGCTGAGCTTGAAGCAATAAGAGGTGTAGGGGTATCAGGAGTGTTAGAGGTTTAAGCAGGTCCCTTTAAGATTTCCAAACAAGATTACCTGAAGGGAATAGGAGTTTATAGAGGGTCTTACAAATAAGGTGAAGCCCGAATAAAGACTCCACCAGGTAGAGACTTTAGCTTAGCTGTGCGGGTAACGACAAAAAAAGTACTATCCTCAATAAAAGGATGGAGGACTCATGCAACTAGTATGCAGCCGAGGAGTCACTCACAGTTACAGTACAGGAGGTTTCAGGTCAAGGAGATACATGAGGGAGGATAGTAACACTAAAGCAGCGAAAGGAGGGGGAAGAACAACCACAGTCACTGCCACCCAGGCTGAATCATCGATCACGCCTTAACTAGTTGAGGTCCTCGTCAAATAGCACACTTATTAGAGTTTGAAAACACTTGGAAATCAATATACAAGATGCAATGCTTTTTTCCACAATTTCACCTAAAAGACAAGATGGAAGCATTGTGGTGAATTGGAGTAGACCACTCATAAAGAGGGTTTACGTGAGGAGAGATAGGCTAAACGGTAGGGAATAGTTTACATTCCCCTTAACTAACTAACTATAAAAGATGTCACACTGGTTATATGAATAAGGGAGGCGAGTATGAATTGGTTAGTGAATTCTGGAGTGACTTGTAAGTTACATGAGAGAACTTAGGTAACTCTTAGAATTTACCTAGTTGAGCAGTCCTGCAGGTTAGCCAGACCTACAGGATATACTCCAATAAGAATTTCAGTGCATTTCCTTTCATTTCCATATCTTTTCCTGCTTTCTCTTTCAATTTCTCTTTTGGATACAAGTTGATTGTATCCATTCACTACACTTATTCTTCAAATGCTCAATATTGTGGCATTTGTCAATGGTAACCATTTCCATTATTTTCTCTTCAATGTCCAAAACAATTTTCTTAAGCCCCAAGATCAAATCAATGGAACTCCCCAATAGTTCTTGAAACTAGATTTAAGATGTTCACTGCCTCTAGAGTTAGTGCTAAAAAGCATCTCCTGGAAGATCCAAACTTAATTGTCCAAGGCTGTGTTATTATTATCCAATTACATAGTGAGAGGGATCCTCCTACTTAAGAGCAGAATTAGCAAACCGAAGTGTAAGAGAACTAAAAAGGCACAAAGCAAAGTCTATATATCAAGATTATAAAGATTTATAGAAAGAGTTCAGGTTTGCAAGCAAAGGAAACCTTACCCAAAAAACTAGCATTGCTGGAAGGCAATGGGCGAACCAATAAATTAGCAGCATGTGGATCACAGTGTACAAACCCATGCTTGAACATCATTTCAGCAAAAGTTTGACTAACCTGCAAAATAACAATCACATTTAGTAAATTATTTTGTAGGTAAACAAAGGGAACAACTTGGGGTAACAATTGGGTTCGTTACCATGTCACCAAGTGGTCTAATTACCGGTTTGAGTCATAGAATCAAACACTTGAAAATACAAGGCGAGACTGTCTACTGTAGACCCATAATGAGTCTGACTCTGACCCTCTATGGACTACACACATAGTGAGGGACGAGGAGCTTTATGGTACTAGGCTACCCTTTACTCTCTTGATAACCTATATAGAGTACCACTTGAATGAGGGAAATCAAAACACTCATTAACTTGCCTAACTTTTTTAATATATGTGGTCAGAGATATCATAACACTAACAAGTAGCAACATGTTATAAAAGGACTATACACTATCAATACCACCACTTGTAGTAGAAGCATCTATAATGAAGCAATAAGCAAGAACTAACCAATATTGAAAGTTCGTGTGGATGGATCCCTAGTTTCTTGATGGCCTTCACATCATTTATATAAGCGCCATCCATGTATTCCATTGTAAGCAGCTTTGAGGTACTCAGATTCCAATATACTTTTGGTGCATATACATAATTTGCAATATGAGGAGACAACTTGCGGAAGTTCTCCAAACACCTCTCACTGTTCTTTGCCTCACTTAAAAAGTTCAATTCCTGGTGGTCATAATATTAACAAACCAAATTAGTAATTATCTGGAAAAAGGAGAGAAAAATGGAAAGAAACAAAAAAAGAACCCAAGAATGCTGAATAAGAATCACAAAACTACTGAGTCCAACATATATCAAGCAAAATTCCTGACAGAAACAGATACTCATCATGCTAACATATAGTATGTGGTTACAATATCAAAGATGGTGCTGCTATATATACTTAGTGAAACATTCTTATGCAAGACCAAATTGTAAATACCATAATGATTTGCATCCATTCAAATATCCAATAGGAAAAATTACTCTATTGATCCTTTATCTTAATTTATAATTTCAAGTTACTCCTTCGTCTTTTTATTTTCATTTTCACCATGCATGTCCAAAAACATTAACTTTGAGACAAATAACTGGACCATCTAAAATGAGAAATGCAAGTGTGCCATGGGCACAATCCACTGCATTAATCAAAACTTAAAAAGCTGGAGTAGAAAGCCAACATTAAGCCAATTAGGCCAATATTGTTAACGATTTAGAACATTAGACTAAATTGAATAAAAAAAAATAAAGAACAAACTTGAAACTGGAAATTATGATAAAAAACCAACAAAGTAATTTTGCCTGTAAAATAATAAGGTTAACAAGATAATTATGTAAAACTAGAATTACATTCACATAAAAACAGGTCCAGGTTTTAATCTAGAATATAATGGAGCCAAATAATTCTAATCCAATCCCCAAAGACAAAATGAAAGTTCATGGAAACAAGCAGAAATTGAAAATGAATATAAGATACCAACTTGACATGAAAACCTTACCATAACACAAAAGTTAACTTATGAGATATGAATGTTCGAGGATTTCCGCATGAATGCACAATAGTTCAAGCAAAAATTTTAAATACAAACCGAAGAAATAATCCTTAGACCTTTCATGATTTAGTCGGGGAAAAGGCAGGCATAAAAATGTATAGTTTTCCAAATTTAGGCTTTCTCTGAAACCATTGACTCATAGAATAAAGTGTAATTTAATTTATAACATGTAACTAAGGTTCTCGTCAACTTTTGGTCAGCAATTTTCACTACATGCCAACATCTTTGTTTTAAAAATTAAAAAAGCAGAAAATCATACTAAAGTATGCATTGATTATGAATTCGATTTTGATAGCTAAGAAAATGACAATAACATTAACTAAGACATATAAATTCAGTCCAGTAGGCAAGAACCACCAAATAAACATGGACATATTTTGTAGGCATAGGTATTGCTTTGAAGATAAATAGCGTCTTACATTGGGTAAACTCTCTCTAATCTCATCAATCAACCACCTGCAGACAGAAGTAAACAGAACATCAACAGATCATCAATGCAAACTTGCAAAGAAGCTGGGGATATAAAAGATTAATAACTCATACTATAGACAACTTAGGCCATTCCGTTTTTAAATAATCAAATGAATACACATTTATCGGTTGTGGTTAGTATGTTGCTGATATAGATGGCTTCAAGATTTCCCACAGTCATGATCTGATAAAACTTTAACAGCAAATAGAATCACAGCAGTACCTATAATCAAAACTAGGAAAAAAATTATGCAGAGTGTTCACAATCAATTCTACAGTGGCTTGATCAGCAGCCGCAGTTTCAGTCATGTGAGTATGTTGGACCTGTACATTGACAGATATATAGCATATAAATGAACAATAAATTTAGCTTATAAAACACATACTCGTATTCAAGTCAAACTGAAGAAAACAGATCCAAATGCTTCAAAATAATAAATAACCAATAAAATTTAGTAACAACTGGAACCTTCACAGCAACTTTCTGGCCATCATGTGTGCGAGCTACATGAACTTGTGCAAGGGAAGCACTTGCTATTGGAACTGGATCAAACTCAGAAAATATCTACACATCAGAAGAAAAAATTCATCCACCAAAACACAGACATTTTTCAAGAAAAACCCCCATCATGAATCACGAAACTAATTGTGCAAAAAATGAGACATTTATCAAGAAGTAACGAAACAGATAATAAATACTTTATCTGGTGTGTCTCCAAGCTCTTTCTTGAATACATCACATATTTGTTCATATGAAGAAACCGGGCATTTATTTAGCATGGACTCCCTCATGGTCTGAACATATTCTTGAGGAACTAAGTATTCCTATCATCGACAATAAACAAACAAACAAACAAGGGGGATTATATTAATAAAGTCAGTATTCGTCACATCTTTTATCTCTTAAAAAACAACACATATGGAACCAAAATATACCAATTGCCCAAGATGTTGTCCAAGCTTTATATAAATCCCTCCATTCTTAAAACACAGGTCTCGAAGTTTTTGCGCTGAACGGAGATGAACTTCATGCTTGATTTTCTCCCTCTCACTACTCCCTTCCGGGATTCCCCACAGTGAATATTCATAATCTAACCACAATACAAAAACAGAACTAATACAATCAATCCAACATTCATTTTCACATAACTGAACATTATGTTAACCTATACACAAACATCAAAATCCACAATTAATAATCATGCACAAATTTAGATCTCTAACTACTTCTACCAAAAGTGTAAACAATCCACGTCAATTTTCAACAAGTTCCATTAACTTAAACCCTTAATCAGGTTTAAACACTCATTCTAATGAATCAATTGAGTTTAACAAATAGAATTGAACTCCAATTATGAGAAGGGGGAAAAATAGATAGATTTTGTTAAATTTCATATAAACATTGGAAACAACGAAGGTTTTGTGAGATCTACAGTACCGAAAACAATGTTGGCGGCAGCGATGGCATCGTCAAAGAGGCGACGGGGGATGGATGTGGAGAGCTTGAGGGCTGTTGCGGGGTCGTCGGAGGTGGCAATGAGCGCCGCCGCGGTGCCGCCGCCGATGGCGGATGCTAGTATAGATAGCTTGGTGCCTGCGCGCCATAACAAGCCCATGCGTGAAATTGGAAAGTGAAAAATAAATAAAACGGGTGAAGTAGTTGTGGCACGGTTTACAGTTGCAAATGTCTTATACCTAATGCCTGGAATAATATAAAAAATATCCTTAATTAAATAACATTTATAAAAAAATTCAAATTCAAAAATTAATATTATATTAATAATATTCATTAAATGAAAAAATCAATTGTATTGAAATCTATTTCAAATTATGGCACATATAAATTGTTTGGTTCAAACTTCACATTTGTATTTGTAAAATACATGAAATATGTGTAGTGTTTATTTCTAGCTATCAAATGAGATTTTCTGATTTTTTTCATTATTCAATTCTTTGATAATAAAAAATAATTTAATCTTCTTAAATTTCTTATTTGATCTACAGTTATATATTTGTTACAATTTATCTATTTCTTCTTTGCAATTTAATATTTCATTTCTGAATTTTATTTATTTATTTATTTATTTTTTTGCAAATGTTGGTAGTAAGTATAGGTGTGTCACCTCTTTGAGTAAGGGTAAAAAATTTGGTGACTGTGATGTCGACTTGGTCATCGAAAAATATTGATTTTGTAGCTCTCCTAAAATATCAAATCTTAATAAGTTTTCCTTCCTAGGTCAATAAAATTTATTTTTCATTTATTATTTTTTGTTCTCTCTTCGTGGTTAATTGATAACAATATTTTTATCATTTGTCTTTGTGTATTTATTTTTACCAATATGAGGTTAAACAATATAATGTATCAAAACTCTTAAGGAACAATGAAAAACACAAATTTTTTCAATTTCATTTGTTCTTTGTTTTTTTCTATACATTAATTTTTCAATTTTGTACATGATTTATACATTATATAATTTTTTCTTTTGATAGATTTATTTTGTTGAAGATAATTTATGTTTTATGAACAAAATAGGGGTAAACAACACTAAAGGAATCTTCTGAATATCATAAGAGTTCATAACATATTTTTTATAGTTAAATATATTTCTAAAATATTAGATAGAAGTCAATTTTATGCACAAAATTTATAGACAACTCACAAGGATTCTGGCTCATGTTTAACATATTCACCGAATCTGATGTGTGATATGTGGCTACTTGTTTTGCATATCTCAACCATAATATATGCAACAAACTTAATAATTTTCTTGGTCACTACACACATTTTTTTGTATGGACACATGCAGTTATTTTGATACTTCAAATTTACAAATTTATCTTTTCAAAGGATTACAATATTTATAAAATACATATATGTATTACAAAGTCATTTTCTTCTATCTCTATATGCAGAATTGTTCATATCTTTTTAACTATATGCAGAATTGCAGAGTTTAAACCTATGCCACTAGACTAACCCACTTTATTATCTTTTTAACTATAATAGTGCAAATGCCATACATTATTAACATTGTAAATAATAATTATACAAATAATTAATACAAATGTCCTAATATAAAAATTAATTTTTTTGAATTTTCATGTCTTAAAATGATATGTGTGTGTTGAACTACAATTAGAATTTTTAACATGAAAATTTGTTCCATAAATCATACAGAAATTAGTTTATTTTTAGTCTGATCCTTGTTTTTATTTTATTGAATTGTTTTATAATGTTTAATTTTATACATTATCAATCAATTACGATTATTAAAAATATTTTATTTTAAAAACTAAAAGCATGTTAATTAATAAGCATAAGTGCAGTCGTAATGTAGTAGTTGTTGTAAAAGAAAATATGTATAATTAAAAAACTAAAACATGAATTATTTGAGAATTATTACACTTTTTTTTTAAATCAAAATAATTACATATTCTGAAAGAAAATTTTATTCGGTACCCTCTCTTTTATCTTTATAACCCTAAAATATAAAGGAAAAGATTAAAATACCCTCATATATAGTAATAAAAAATTACTATTTTTTTATTTTAATATTTTCAGAACAAGCAAGTGCCAAAAAATTCTTTTTTTTTGAAAAACTTTTTTTAAGTTTTCCGGTATACAACTTCAACTCCGGAAAAGTTGAAAAAAAAATTCTGGTACATATCGGAAAACTTATTTCAAGTTTTCCAGAAAAAATACACTACCGAAACACACAAACTGTAACATTTCCGAAAGCTACCGAAAAACTTCGTCCACAAGTTTTCCAGTAGTTGTTTGATTTTTTTTTTATAAATATTTTTTAAAATAATTTTTTTAATTTTTTATTATATTAGTATTTATTTAATTGAATTGATTTTAATTAATTTTTTTTCTAGTAAGTAGGGGTAAAGATGGTATAGATGGCAAAGTTGTAGCAAAAATATATCTATGAAGATGGGTACACAGATTGTACACGAGAAAGATCAGGAGCATGAGGAAGATACAAGTAGGAGGGTGAGGGTCGAATGTATTAATTATTATTTATGGTATATTAATTATGATACATTAATTATTAATTATTATAGTGTATTAATTATTTATGGTGTATTTATAGTATATTATTTATAATGTATTATTTATGGTATATTATTTATTTAGGATGTATTAATTATTTAATGGTGTATTTATGGTGTGTTAATTATTAATTTATGGTCTATTAAAAAAAAGTGTGTACAGGAAAACTTGTCTTTTCCAGAAATACCTTATGTACCAAAAAACTTGAAGAATTTTTTTCGATAATACACATTTTTTCATTTTGTACCTAAATCTTTTTTTGAGTTTTCCAGTAAATACCTTATACCCCGAAAAACTTGTAAAAAGTTTTTCGGAAATACTATATATAACGGAATTCTTCTAAATAATTTTCCTGAAATTACCGGAAACCTTTTATCTATCAAAAATTGTTTTATTGTTTCCGAAAATAATAAAATGAAAAGAAAAAAAAGGTATTTTTGATATTTTAAAAAATTCTGGGAGTATAAATATAAAAATAGGGGTAGAGGGTCTCATTCTGAAATAGTGAAAAGCCCTGAGGCAAGAGGCCGAAGGTTGTTGAATTACAAGGGCAAAGGCCCAAAAAGGCAAAAGGCCCAACTTTAAAATTTAATTTGGAAATTTATACATAGCACCTCCACGCCTTAACCTCCCACCCCCAATCCACTTGAAACTACATTTTTTAAGGAAATATTTAGTAATCATTTTTTCACTCGCTCGTTCAAATCTTTACATAAATCAGCCACCATTTGAAAGTTTACAGATTTTTGAATTATAAAAAGTAAATAATTTTTCTTAATTTCGAATTTTTCATAATTTTGAAATAATTATTTTTAAAATTTTCAAACCTTTATAACAACATTAAAATTTTGAAACAGGTTTTTTTCTTCAGATTTTCGAAAGTTTCCATCAATACGAAACTTTCGAAATGTTAATTTCTAATTTTTTTCAAAACTTTCAAAATATTGAAATGTTCGAAACAGTAAATCTTCGAATTTTTCAAAATAAAAAAATAGAAAATTTGTTAATTAAAAAAATAGAAAGTTTATATAAATAAAAAAAGTATATAAATGAAAAGTTTATATTAAGAATTAAAAACGCTCAGGTTCACGCCAAACTTTTAGTAAATTGTTAATTTCGAAAGTTTCTAACAAATCTAAAATTTCAAAATTTTTGCAATTTCGAAAATTTCAAAATCCTCGAAAGTTTGAAAAGTCTAGAAATTTTCATTTCAAAAATTTCTAAATGTTCGAAAGTTTGAAACTTTCATTTCAAAATTTTCTAAAATGTTTGAAAGTTTCAACAATATCTATAAAATTTTCATTTCTAAAAATTCAAAAAGTTCAAAAGTTCAACAATTTCTAAAAAAACTTCATTTCGAACATATAACTTCGAAAGTTTGAACAATTTTTGGAAAAAACTTTATTTAGAATATTTGGATACTTTTGAATGTAAGAGAGAATTTTGTAAAGTTTCGAAATAGGAGGTGAAAAAATGAGTATTAAATTTTTTTTGAGTGTTTTACAGATAGTCAAAATGACAAAAAAGTAATTTAATGTAAAATGTAGGTGGAAGGTTAAGGTATAGGGATGCATGGTAGAAACCTCTTTAATTTGGGGGAGGAGTTATCCTCGCCTTATATATTTCAAAAAGTTCTCATATATTTTGAAAAAAACACATAAAAATGGAGGGAGGTTTGAATTGATAATATGGAAAATAATGGAACTTTTTGAGTTAGGATATTTTTTTCTTTCATTACCTTTATTTTTTTATTACTATAATTTTAATATATTTTTCTAATTTTTAACTTAAAAATAATAACGTGACATACTTTAAATAACATGTCATATGATATGACGATGTATAATAATTAACATCCACAAAATCATAATAAAACACCATAAAAATTTAACTTTTAACTTTATAAATTTTTCATATTTGTAATTTAATGAATGACATATGAATAATTAATACATCTAGATGATTATTTATCATGAAATTGTATATTACGTTATTTAAAATACGTCAAATTATCATTTTTTAATTTGAAAATTTGATAGATGAACCAAAATTGTCAACTTTTAAAATAGAGGGACCAATTTTACGAATCAGTAAAAATAAAGAGACCAAAATTATAATTAAATTTATATCTTATATATCCATTTTTGAAAAAAAGATGTTGATTCTAAGAACAATTCTATGATGAGTTATACCATTTAATAACTCCATATAAATTATAAATTTTACTAATCCAACCGTTGATTATTGATATAATATATTAATGATCAACATGATTGTCTTAAATATTTTAGAGACCTTGTTCTAATTTTAAAAATTAATCCCTTAATAAAAAAGTACAATTTTAATAATTAAAGAAAAAAGGAATAAAATAAATTTTTGTCTCTATAAAATTTCAAATTTTTATTTTAGTCCCTATAAAAAAATTCTCAACTTTTTAGTCCAATTTTTTTTACCTTATTTTGAATTTTTTTATTTATATTAAGAAATGATATTTTTAGTCCCTATAAAATCATAATAGAAACTAAAAGCGAATACAATTAATTTAAGGACTAAACTTAAAATATTGTAATTTTGTAGAAATTAAAAATATATTTAACTCAAAATAACTCTCATTTTATTATATTATAAAGAAGAAAAAAAATATGGGGCCTCACCAATCAAACATGTCATTGCCTCCCTCACTTGACTAATTGGAGAAAACTTGCCTCCGTTGCCATTGCCTCTGGTCATATTAGAGTGTGAAATTCAAGTCTACATCTTCGTCGTGACGGAGTTCGGGTTTTTCCATTGCACTTGCCCTCATATAAATATAAATATAAATTATATAATAATAATAATAATAATAATAATAATAATAATAATAATAATAATAATAAATTTAAAAGTTATAAAATTATTATTATTATACAATAATAAAATATTAAAATTATATTTTTTATAGAGAAAATATTATAATTTTTAATATTAAAAAAAATATTGAATATATATATATATATATATAATTTAAAAATGACAATAATATTATTAGTGGAGCGGGTGCAGAGTGAACATCGACACCCCAAACTCATCTCCACCTTTGAGTTTTAATTTCGGAGAAATCTGCATTTACACTCAATCAAAACGTATTTTCTCTGCCCAAATCAGGACGAATTTAATGGATATCCATAGATGCAAATTATGTTGGTCATCCTTATCACCAACTCTGAGTCTTGTACTATTGAATTGCTTGCATAACTCAATAGCCGACATTAATGATCAAACACACAAAATTTTATATAAATTTAAAATTTATAATATAACCCTCAATATTAACTTATATTTTTTTTAAGTTTATTGTTGATCCATTTAAAATTATGTAATAAAATACAAAACAATTTTAAAATTTAAAAAAAAGTTATAGAGTTGATCTAGTAAGTAATTTTTTTTATTTAACAATGAAATTAATAAGATTATTTATTTATATCAATTTATTAAATACAATAGGTCATCGTAGAGTTATTCATTGAACGAATAGATGTCACCCGTGTGTATATATATTTCTAGAA
This sequence comes from Cicer arietinum, assembly GCF_000331145.2. Classification (NCBI taxonomy): domain Eukaryota; kingdom Viridiplantae; phylum Streptophyta; class Magnoliopsida; order Fabales; family Fabaceae; genus Cicer; species Cicer arietinum. Next base: position 58,880,196 of record NC_021164.2, on the reverse strand, counting down.
AATGGCAATTCTTATTTGTATCATATGAAGCAATTACGTCTGTCCTAATAAATCTCACGATCTCTTCTAACTTCTCCGCGTAGTATGCGTGTCTATGATTATGTCTATCCCTTGGCTAATACGACACCCACGCAACCCATAAGTTTCAATTTTAATGAGGTGAATCTACATTTCTGTGATCTTTCATTATGTGTCTACACATCATTATCGAGTTACGTCACTAGATGTTGCATTCGAATCCAACGGATATTTTCCCGGAAATATTTGCTAATTAGTTTAAATTAAGGATCAATCATCTTTTTAATTATATATTGCCACGAAATTACCAACCTTCTTTTATCGTATATTTTCTTTGTGCTTGCAGTGGTATTCGTGCCAAGATACCACAGGAGCCTAAGGGTATATATATTTAGTTGAGTTTGGGGAATTTTAACAAAGTAGGTAGTTGGTAGTTATAAGGCTATAGTCCCCTCCCTTCCACTAGAGACGTAGGAGTAGTCATTTTTTATGTATGTCTTTTGTTGATGATTTTTTTTTTTGTTTTTTTTTACAATTTTTATGACGATTCAATTGCAAATAAATGTAATTAAAGCTTTATTATTATATACTATGACACAATTGCACGAATTCATTATCAAGAAGTGGGTCACAAACACTTTAATAAATTGTTTTGACAAAAACACAAACACTTTAATAAAGCAAGGCAGCCAACATTTAATTCTTTTTTATAATCAACGAACATTAATTTTTATTTATATAACAAAACAAAATAGATGTTGGAACAACGTTGTCAAAAGCTAAAATAATATATTATTTTCACATGAGTTATTGATTTTTTTATGATTAGACTGCTATCAATAATTTTTAAATTTTGTGTAAGCTAAAACAAAATAGTTCACATTTCACTTTATAGTCTATGTAGGTATGGTTGTGGGTTACTTTCGTCTCTTGAATGGGTGCACCAATTACAGCTAGAATCTATAAGCTTTGAATTGGATTCGAAAGTAGTAATTGGTATTTTTCACACTCCAACGTTTGACAATATTAAATTACGTAATATTATTAAACAATATTAAAAATTTATATTTATTTATTTTCATATGTAAACTCTCGTGTTGAATTATGTAGGAGACAAATAATTGAAGTTGTGTATGTTCTTGCTAAAATAGCCACATCTCAATCTAATTTCCATATTTGAATAAGAAATACCTCTTTGTATTAAACACAATATTATTAGTGAGATGAAATAAGATATTTTCAATAAAGAAAATAAAAACAAAATAAATATCCAACCATTCATGTGATATTTCGTAACAATAATTAGCACTTAAGAAAATATCAAGTCTTAAATTATGAACTTTTACGATTTATTTTCATGAACTTTTCGTGGAATATCAAGATAAAAAAGCTCTAAGCTCTATCATAGAGTTCGTAAATAAAATTTTCAAATTTATAACACACGTTTTCAACAATCAGTTGTACTTAGAATATTTATCAAATAGATGGACCAACCAAATTTTAGTGAGTTACAATATATATATATATATATATATATATATATATATAAAAGACAATTCAGTTCGACATATTTAATAATCGGATGCAAATATTGAATTACACATTTTTTGCACTAGACCAGTTGTATTTGATTCTTAATAATTTACAAATCGAAAACTAAAATCAAAGGTGCCTATTTCGATGAGAAAAAGAAAAGAACTCACAAAACTATGAATCTTTTCCTCTTAAAAATAAAATATTCAGATGATGTCGGAGAATCATAAGAATAATTCTCTTATAGAAGCGTGTTACTAGTATTTTCTTGTTTTCAAATTAAAAAAAGAAGACTAATAACGTGTTAACCTTGTCTCCATATAAGACGTAGGATCCTTTTTCTTCCTAACTAACTAAAGCTTTGTGTGTTGTTTTCCATCTGATTAAAGATTCTAAGATATTTTGAGGAGTCTTCAACCTTTGTCACTAAAGCTATAATTATATATGTATGAATTTACCTTTTATATATTTAACACAAAAGTTTATATCACACAACCGACTCTTGGATAAGGATTAAAAGAATAACAATATGTTTGGTCAACTATGGATTAAAAAGATTTAATCACAAAATACTTTATATACAAAAAGAAGTTAGGTTTTGTGTCAGCAAAAAAGACGTTTCGCCTTTCCAGATATTATGTTTTTTTTTTTTTTAATTCGTTGTCACGTTATTATTAATTAAATTATCTAGTGCCTAAATAAAATGATGTATTGATAACATCTACAAATTCATATACAAAATATCATTGTAGGACAAATTTAGTGATAAAATATTGCATTTAACATTGTCAAAATTTAATTTATTCAACAGTAAGTGTGTTGAGTTGTGGCAAGCAATCAGGGTGCCTCGTGGAAATCAATCATTCAACAATTAATTATTCAGATACCTATTACTCTATTAGGGTCTGACATATAGTGTTAATTAATTACATAAACCATCTTTTAAATAATATAATAGATATTACATCCGTAAATAAAACACTAAAAAAATAATATTATTTTTTAAGATGATTTTTTATAGAAAAATTATTCATTAGTTCATTAGATTTTATTTTGCATATTTGTTTAAATTTGTTTTCAATAAATTTTATATAAAGATTTTTCAAACTAAAATGTAGTTTAATTGATGAGTATATACCATTTGTAAGAATAGGCGATATTCAAAACAAAGTTACTAAATGAATTAAAAAATACAATATACCTAAATAAATAGCAAAAACATGAGTCTACATAAATAATTATTATATAGACCTAAAACCACAAGTTGTATTACCCAACCGCCACTACTGATCAAGTAACAAGTTGTTGAAGAAAATTGTAGAATTTACATTTGCACCTATATGGGAGATATCAGATATGTGAGGAAGAGAGCTAAAAAATAATCTAAAAGAATTTTTTTGGTATTTTTTAACTATACTAGAAAACGGTCTCATATATCGATTTAAAGTCCTTCCTATCATGCTTTGATTCATATTTTATCAAGTCCCATTCAATTTTAAAGACCTAAATTTAATACCTCCTCATCCCACAGTATAAGCTATTTTAATACAATTATTGTCTTATTTATATGTTGGTTTACAATATCAATAAAATATTATTTTTCTATTATACTCGTAACTATTCTCTATTTTTCTAATTCGTGTAAATTAATTTCATCCTTAACTGAATATTTAGTCTGTGTTATTTGTTAGAGTAATTTGTATGGGAAGGAATAATTAAATGGGGGTATAAAATAAGTGTTTTATTTCATCTATTATTTTAATAAATCAAAGTATTTAAGTCAATTATGTTATAAGTCAAACAACAAAAAGAGTAACTACTCTAATTGAATATTATGTGAAACTACAAAATAAAGTTCATATTACACATAGAGTGTAAATAGATCACACTGAACATAAATCGTAGAATATTAGAATATCTAAAAGATTATATTAAATATTAAAATATAAATTAAATTCATTGATATTTCAAAATTTTATTCTATTTACAAAATAGAACATCAATCACCCCTTGAGTGGTGTAGACTTTTTAAAAACAATATTGAAGCATACATTTAAATAGAATTTTAAACTTTAAAAAAACCAGAGTATACCTAAAACGTGGGCTTATGATAAGTAATAGAACAAATTCAAATTCAATATTTTTGAATTTGCTCAGGCCCATGGTTTACAAATCGTCATATTTCCAACCCTAATAAAAAAAGAAATGGGAACTTAACTTTGATGTGCAGTTCAAATTAAAGAAAATACAATATGCAATTCTTTAAATGATTTAATTGTATTAAATCAACTTTTTAATTTTTTTTAACTAATAGGTCTTTTAAATATTATAAAATACATACACTATTTTTTTTTAACTTTCCGTTTAACTTTGTTTAAACAAAACCTATGTGGAATTTTTAAATAACTTTTTATTAAAATCTCCAAAGTGATAATTTGTTTATGTCACTTGCTTGTCTTTTTAAGGGTGTAAGTAAACAAAATAAATCCAATGAATCTAAACACGTAAATCAAATCAACGCGAAAATTATCCATTATTTTTTGTTTGGATAAAAAACCAAACCAAAGATTATTAATTTGAGTATTGGATTTTAGTTTTAAAAATTAATAAAAACCGAACCGAATTGAACCAAACTAAACCAATACTATTCATATTTTTTTTATATATATTTATTTTTTACATAAAAATTTAGCCCAATAAATTAACTTTTTTTGTATACAACAATCAGACTCCTCACCTATTAAGCCCAGTTCCAAATCCTAGTGATATCCTCACACAAACACCGTCTCACTTCATCACAACAACCTCTTATTCACTCACGCACACTAGTATTGATAGTATTGTATAATCCTCCTCCTCCTCCTCCTCCTCCTCCTCAGTTTTCACCTCACCGCCCACAACACACTCATTGAAATTGTGTCGCCCACCTCACCGCCTTTCATCTCGCTTTCTGTTTCACTGTTTGCCACCACAACCCACAATTGTTTCTCTCCTCGCATTTTTTTTTTCTCTCACAACTCCTTCATTTTCCCTATCTCAATCGTTTCTCACTGTCATGACCTCCTCTCCATTTCTTTGTCTCGATTTTTTTATCAAAATTTGTTTCTCTCCATTGAGGCAACAAAGTTTATTATTTTTATTGTTTTCTTTTTCTATTTTGATTACTATTTCCTTTTTCTTTTTTTAATAATTTGATCTCTTCAAGTTGGAAATAAATTTCATATTATAATTTCGAACTGTTTACTTATTTTTTTATTTCATATTTTTATCATTTAAATAGATCGTTACTACCTACTTTGAATTGTTTTTACTTTGCATTGTAATTTGTAATTTAAATTCTCATTTAGAATCTAGTCAACTAAATTCTGGTCTAATTTGCACACTAATGTCTGTTTTGTATTTTAACTTAGATTGTTATTATACTATGTTCACTACGCCAAAAATGACATTTAACAGCGCCCTTTTTACAGCGCTTGCTAAACACAAGCGCTGTTGTAAATATATTTTAAAAATAACGGAGCCTTTTACAGCGCTTTTGTTGACAAGCGCTGTTGTAGGTCATATAACGTTTGCGCATAACGTTATAAGGCTTTTACAGCGCCTGTCAAAAAAGCGCTGTAAACTGAAGCGCTTTTGCGTATCAGTTACAACGCTTTTTTCACAAGCGCTGTAAACACATGCGCTTTCAAATATTTGAACTACCTAATACAACGCTTTTTTCACAAGCGCTGTAAAATACATGCGCTTTCATTGAATTTAACTACCTATTACATCGCTTTTTTCACAAGCGCTGTAAACTACATCTTTCAAATAATTATATACGTTGGAAACCCTCATATCCTCTACATCTTTCAAATAATTATATACGTTGGGAACCCTAATATCCTCTGCGTACTGTGCGGCCATCTACGTTGTCTCAGGTATTTTTTACACATGATTTGTTATGTTTTGTTATATATATATATATATAAACTCATACCACATGATCTGTTCTGTTTTGAAATTGTTAGTTGATATTGGTTTCTTTTTGAAACTTGTTGATATGTTTTGAAAGCTTATTATTTTTGTTACTGCATTTATATAGGTGGTATAATATGGATAGGAAATGGATTTCAGCCAATCGATTGTCAAAAGAGTATGAAATTGGAGTGAAGGAGTTTGTTGAGTTTGCAGTGAAGAATGCAAAAGATCCAAATAGAGTAGTTTGTCCTTGTTTAAAATGTTGTTTTGGAAAACGTGTTAGAGAAGATGAATTAGAAGGACATCTAGTATGTAATGGAATTGATCAAAGCTACACATGTTGGATAAGACATGGTGAGAAAAAAAAAGGAAACATTAATTTTGAGAATAGTTCTACATATGCTTCAACTGATTTCGATACAGATACATATGAGCCGGACCGAGTTGATGAGATTGCAAAAGCAGTTGAAGAAGATCTTCGAGATTGTCCTAAAATGTTTGAAAGTTTGTTGAGTGATGCAGAGAAAGAATTATATAATGGTTGTACTAAATTCACAAGACTGTCAGCGATATTAAAGTTGTACAACTTAAAAGCGAGTAATGGATGGTCTGATAAAAGCTTTACGGAATTATTAACACTCATAAAAGATATGTTGCCAGATGATAATGAACTTCCCAGTCGAACCTACGAGGCTAAACGGATTTTGTGTTCTATTGGAATGAGTTACGAAAGGATTCATGCGTGTCCTAACGATTGCATTTTATTTCGAAACGAATATGAACTACTTAAGGCGTGTCCGAAATGCAATGTGTCTCGATATAAGAAGAAAGAATCTACTCCAGCAAAAGTCGTGTGGTATTTTCGTATAATACCAAGATTTAGGCGCATGTATCGCAGTGAAGAAGATTCAAAACACTTGACATGGCATGCAGATGAAAGAATTAGAGATGGAATGTTTCGACACCCTGCAGATTTCCCACAATGGGAAAAAATTGATCACGAGTATCCTGAATTCGGGATAGAGTCCAGAAATCTAAGACTTGCATTTTCTACTGATGGAATGAATCCACGTGGTCTTCAAAGCATCTCACATAGCACGTGGCCTGTGATTTTGGTAATATATAATTTACCTTCATGGTTATGTATGAAACGTAAGTTTATGATGTTGTCTCTGTTAATTTCTGGACCCAAACAACCGGGGAATGATTTCGAGGTATACTTGACTCCTTTAATTAAAAATTTAAAAATTTGTTGGGAAACAGGTTTGGAATTTTTGAAGGGGATAAGGAATAAATGTTTCAATTGAGGGCTATGTCGGCACAATTAATGATTTTCCAGCATATGGTAATTTATCAGGATATAGCATTAAAGGTCAGTGTGCATGTCCTATATGTGAAGAGAGTACAAATTGGATGCGGTTGAAACATTGTAAGAAGAATGTGTTTCTTGGACATCGTAGATTTTTACCTTATAGTCATCAGTATCGTGGGTGGAGAAATGCATTCAATGGAAAATCAGAGGAAGGTAAAGCTCCTTTAGCACCGACTGGATATCAAATACTTGAAAAAGTACAAGGTTTGACCAATAAATTTGGCAAACCTTTTGCGGGAGAGCTGGTGAAAACTGGGTGGAAGAAAAAGTCAATTTTCTTTGAATTGCCATATTGGAAGTCATTGTATATAAGACATTTCCTCGATGTGATGCATATTGAAAAAAATGTATTTGATAGTGTTATTGGTACGTTACTCAATGTTCCAGGAAAGTCTAAAGATGGCGTCAATGCAAGATTGGACTTGGTCGATATGGGAATAAGAAATGAACTGGCTCCAGTAAAGAAAGGAAATCGCACATATCTACCTCCAGCCGCTCATACTCTATCTAGAAAGGAAAAAATTGTTTTATGTAAATTTCTACACGAAGTTAAAGTTCCAGAAGGATACTCTTCGAACATTAAAAATTTGGTTTGTATGAAAGACCTCAAGTTAAAAGGTTTGAAGACCCATGATTGTCATATTATAATGGAGCATTTGCTACCAATAGGTATACGTTCCATTTTACCTGAAAAAGTTCGACTAGCCTTAACTAGATTATGTTTCTTCTTCAGGGAAATTTGTAGTAAAGTGATCGACCCTCAGAAATTACCGACATTGCAGAGGGAAATTGTTGTTACTTTGTGTGAGCTTGAAATGTATTTCCCACCATCGTTTTTTGATATAATGGTTCACCTTACTGTTCATCTGGTTAAGGAGACACAACTTTGTGGGCCAGCTTATATGAGATGGATGTATCCGATAGAACGATATATGAAAATATTAAAAGGGTACGTAAAAAGTAGAAGTCGACCAGAAGGTTGTATTGCTGAACGATACATTGTTGAAGAGGCTGCTGAATTTTGTACTGAATATCTGTCCAATGTTGAATCCATAGGGCTTCCCATGTCTCGTCATTCGGGAAGACTATCAGGAGAAGGGATAACTGGAAGGAGACTACTGACTATATCAAGGACAGAATGGGAGCAGGCACAATTGTATGTTCTGCACAATGATGATGAGGTTCAACCGTATGTTACAATACACATTGATCAGTTATCTCGTTTGAACATGAATAGGAATCAAAATTGGATAACTCGAGAGCACAATCGAAGTTTTGTAACATGGTTAAAAAATCACATAATGTCAAAATTTGATATAGACCCCGGATCAATTTCAAATAGATTGAGGTGGCTAGCAAATGGTCCGAGCTTACATGTCTTTTCTTACACTGGTTATGTTATTAACGGCTACACATTTTATACCAAAGAACAAGATGATCAGACCACTATGCAAAATAGTGGAGTCACTCTCGTAGCTGAAGCGATGCATGTCTCAAGTGCAAAAGACAAAAACCCAATATATGCAAATCTATCATATTTTGGGGTTATCGAGCGCATATGGGAGTTAGACTACACAATGTTTCGTGTTCCCATATTTGGTTGCAAGTGGGTCGATAATAATAATGGCGTTCGGATTGATGAGTCAGGATTCTTGCTTGTCGATTTTAATAGGGTGGGATACAAAGACGAGCCTTTTATTTTAGCGTCGCAAGCTCAACAAGTGTTTTATGTCACTGATCCTTCTAATGATAAATGGTCTGTTGTCCTATCGACCAATAAAATAAGTGATGATAACAATAATGATGAAGATGTTGGTAATGATCTTTTATTTGCAACATCACAACAACCACATGAAATTGATTCAACTGATGATGGTTTATATCTTAGAGATGATCATGATGAGGGAATTTGGATTAATCCATCGTTTCGTATTGTAAATGGACAAACAAATGTGAATGCCACCAGGAAAAGAAGAAGGACATCTTAATGTATATGTTTAATTGTTTTATATAAGCCATGCATGTAATCTGAATTATTGTGATAAATATGAATATAATCTGAATTATTGTGATAAATATGCATGTAATCTGAATTATTGTGATAAATATGCATGTAATTTGAATTGAGTGTTTTATACTAATATGGCAGAATTAAGTGTTTTATACTAATGTCACTTATATAATGTAAATTAAGTGCCAATTCGATTGGAATAAATGTCTGATCAGTTACAGTCATCCAAAATTGAACCCAAATAAAACCAAAACAAAAATAACATACTGAGATCTTTTACAGCGCTTTTTATACAAAGCGTTGTAAACGACCCTTTTGAAAATAAGTAAAAATGACATTTTACAGCGCTTATTTGAAAAAGCGCTGTAAAAAGCTTTAAAAATAATATTCATCAGACACCTAACATGACCATCTCTAACAGGATTTTCTTCAAACACCTTGTACGCATCATGGGAATCCCCAAAAACACATTGTTAACAAAAACATCAGACTCAAACCCATTTTTCGCAACATGGCAATGAACCTGATACATGTTGAAAGGCCTTTTACAAAGCGCTTGTTTAACAAAGCGCTTTTACAGCGCTTGTTTAACAAAGCGCTGTAAAAAACAATAAGGCCTTTTACAGCGCTTGTTTAACAAAGCGCTGTAAAAAACAATAAGGCCTTTTACAACGCTTGTTTAACAAAGCGCTGTAAAAGGCTTTAAAAAAAGCCTTCATATAACATAATAAATCAAGGAGGTCTATTACAACGCTTTTGCAAATAAGCCCTGTAAAATACTGTTTTAAAAATAAAATAAAGAGACCTTTTACAGCGCTTATTTGAACAAGCGCTGTAAATGGGTTTTATATATAACATAATAAAACAATGAGGTTTATTACAACGCTTTTGCAAATAAGCGCTGTAAAATACTGTTTTAAAAATAAAATAAAGAGACCTTTTACAGCGCTTATTTGAACAAGCGCTGTAAACAGGTTTTATATATAACATAATACAACAATGAGGTCTTTTACATCGCTTATAGGGAAAAGCGTTGTAAAAGAGCCTTTTAAAAAATTAAATAAGGACGCCTTTTACAACGCTTTTCAAACAAACGCTCTAAAAGGCCTAAGCCTTTTAGAGCGCTTTTTAAACAAGCGTTGTAAAAGGGTTATAAAAAAGCGCCGTAAAAGGGTTACGTATATATAACAGTAACCGCTTCAGTTTCCTCTTCATTACGTAAACTTCACTATCATCTCAACCTTCATCGTTCTTCTCTTCTTTTGCAAACCCTATCATCCCGTCCATTACGAACCTTATTTCCACGATCATCTCCTTCATTTCGAACCTTATTTCCATCCAAGATCATCTCTCCCATTTCACACAATATATTTTCATTGAAATACGTAACCCTCATTACGTATTTCTTCAATACCGTATTTCTGTGAACCATATTTCTGTGAACTTTTTGCATTCCCTCTTTTCTTCACATTTCATCTTTCTTCGAACCATTATTCAGGTATTGATGTTATAAATTTTTTGTAATCATTAAAATGCATGTTGAGCTTTTTTAAGATATACTGATACATGTTGAGCTTGTTTATAATAATGCATGATGCATATTGAGCTTGTTGATGTTATACTAAACTGCATGTTGAACTTGTTGTAGTTAAATGGATACAAACAAAGATATAAAAGTTCAAAATGAAGAAGTTGTTAAATTTGAGGTATACTCTGTTTGCTTATACTCTGTTTGCTGTGTGTTTTTTTATCTTTTTTTAGGGTTTAGGGCATGTACTTACTATATGAGTTTATTAGGTTGGCTGGAACGAGAGTGGTCAGCCAGTTGACCCCAACAGCTCCATGTTTGTAAGCTACATTGGGGCTGTTGTTCGTCAAAATGTCCCAATAACAATAGACAACTGGAGAGATAAGGCGTTGAAGGATGCCAAAGATATCATCTGGAATGACATTCAAGTAAATATTTTGATCTACTCTTTTGTCATTTATAATGTTTTTTCTGTAAAATACATTACTTATGATTGTTTTCATTGCAGACCACTTTTGTTCTTGATGAGGAACGAAAGTCATATGTTTTGAGAGTTGCTGGGAAAATCCATCGTGGATTTAGATCCCATCTCTCAAATTTCTATCTAAAAGATAGAGAAGGAAACACAAATGCTGAACCTCCAAAGATATATCAACATTATATATCAAAGGATGAATGGAGTGCATTTGTTTCCAAACGTTCTGACCCGGCGTTTGTCGTAAGTGATTAATTTATTAGTATTTGTGTTTTATTATTCATATTCGTAGCGTATTTTAAATTTTTACACAATTGCTATTTTTTTATATAGAACATTAGTAAGGAAAATCGCGAACGGGCAAGCAATCCAAAACACCCATACAAGAAATCACGTATGGGATATGCATGCCTTGATCAACAACTTGTAAGTAATTAAACATCACTTTTATATACTGAAGTAATTTGTATTATAAACTATAGTGTGTAACTAATTTGTATTATTTTGTTTATGATTTTAACGAATAGAGAAAAGACACCCAAGCCGATCAACCCTTGGGTCGTCATATCTTATGGAAGGAAGCGCGTGTTAACAAAGACGGAGTGGTTGATAATGAAAATGTCAAAAAAGTTGTAGAACTTTGTGTAAGTATATTATCACTTTAATATTTTTTAATATTGTATTTTAAAAATGCTATTGAACTTATCTTTTTAATGTTACATGTATTTTAGGAAATTATTGAACAAAGTTCTGAAAATCTGGAGGGCAACAAGGATACTTGCAGGGACATTCTTGGTAAAGTGTTTAATGTCCCTGAGTATTCCGATCGAGTTACGGGGAAAGGATTTGACGTAACTCCCAAAAGCTTTTTTCCTCAAGAGAAGCGCCAAAAACCTTCCAATGAGGAAGTATTAGAGAAGCTCAGAATCCTATCGGAGCAAGTGGCACTCTTGGTGAATACGAATAAAGACAAGCAACTTCCGGTTCAGCTCCAACCTGAAATACAAATGGAGAGTGAAACCGGGAGTTGCAACGTCGGTTTGAAGAGTATTCCCGAGGTAATTAATTACTTACTACTTACTTGCTTATGTAATTACTTATGTATTAAACAAACTTATATATTAACTGTACTTATGTTTTAACTATTGATGTAGGGTGTCACTACATGTGTCCTATACTTGTCCTCGCCGACTCAACGGAAGGTGGGAAAAGGAATATTGCACAATACTTCGGGAGAAGTATTGCACAATATTCCGATCCCCGCGGGCCATGTCAAAGTATCGCCTACGGTTGCTTTCGAACCAACTGCACCGTTGCCCATACCGGACAACGATGGAGATATGAAGTTCTTAAGCGACGCTATTGGCAGTTACGTGGCATGGCCCACACACCTTGTTGCCCTCGAAAAAAAGATTCCCAAGGACAAATCAGTTACATCTCCCGAAAAGGTTTGTCACATTTATTGCCTAAGGTTTTTTATTTTTTCAGATTCAATAAACTAACATTTTACCTCATTTATGTAGGTCCAAATAAATAAACCACCCCTACAGCCAAAAAAAGGCAGCAGACCTCAAAAATTGGAGGTTAATAGGGCTGCCAAACTACAAAGGCTGGAGGGTAATAAAGCTGCAAAACTTGCAGCAACAAAAAATCTGGATCGGGGAAAATCGGTCGCTGCTGCTGCTGCTCCTAATAAAAGTCAGCCACGCCTTGGTAAATACGGGGCGTGTCTTGACATCCAAATAAAAAGGAACATGGGCAGCAGCAACGATTCGCCCATCGTACAAATGAATAAAGACATCTTTGGAGATGAGTATATTGAATACCTCGAAAAGGAGCACATGTACGAACTTCTCGAACATAAGGAGCTGAGTGTTACTGTAATCAGCTTGTACATAAGGTAAAAAATACTTTTAATTGCATTTATTTGTAATTAATTAAATGTATTGGTAATTAATCTAGTTTAAAATTTTCATTGAAGGTTTTTGTACGAGAAGGTCGTGTGCACGAGGAAACTGTCAAATAAATACTCATTCTTGTCTCCGCATAAGATGTCGATGTTCAAACTCGATCCAGACAATGTAAAACACTACATTGTAGATATGTTTTTAAGAAATAAAGAAAGTGATAAATTGTTCTTGGCACCATATAATTCAGGGTACGTAATTTTATCTTTTTTAATTGATGAGAATTTAATTTATTAGTTGTCTATAAACAAAATTGCTTAACCAATTTTTTGTTGTTGTAGGGCACATTGGGTGCTATTTGCAATCAATGCGGTCTCTGAAGTGATATACTATTTGGATCCCGTGCACGGCGATTACACCAATCACCCCGGAATAAAGAATATGCTCGACACGTAAGTAATATTCATTTATTTCTTACATATATATATTTATATATATATATAAATATTCATGCTCTAATAATCACATTTATTCATTCGATAGTGCCTTAAAAGTTTATCGAGCTCAAAGAGGTGCTAAAGTGTCGAAGCAGAAGTCTAATAACATTACATGGATCTCAATAAAGTGCCCTCGTCAAACAAATAACATCGACTGTGGGTACTACATATTGAGATTCATGAAGGAGATTGTTGAGAAGAATAAAACTATTATCCCAGAAACGGTACGGTATTTGCATTATATGATTTTCATATATAAATTATCTATATATTTGATACTAACTTAATATAATATGTTCAATTTTTATATTGCAGTACTTTGCCAATTCCAGTCCATCATATTCTGAGGAAGATCTGATGGAATTAAAGGAAGAATGGTGTCAGTACGTGCTTGACATGAAAATTATTTGATTTTCTGGGAAATAGCTTAGTTAATTAGGTTGTAAATTACAGAGTTACATATATGTTAATTAAGTTACAGAGTTCTGATTTCTGTTCTACTGATTATGTGAACTGCTTATTTGAATATGTTTTGTTGTTGTGTGCACTGATAGTGAACTGATTTTGGATACAAAGATAAAAGACAGCGCTTTCTAAAAAAAAATGCCATAAAAAGCTAAAAAGCGCTTTTCATTTCAAATATTTAATTTACAGCGTTTAAAAAAAAAACACATTTTACAGCGCTTTTTTTAAAAAGCGCTGTAAAATGTTGTTGTAAAGCGCTATAATGGTGTACATGTTACAACGCTTTCTTGAGAAAGCGCTGTAAAATGCAGACCCATAAATTCATATAATGGGTGTGCATTTTACAGCGCTTTCTCAAAAAAGCGCTGTAAAATGCAGACCCATAATTTCTTATAATGGGTGTGCATTTTACAGCAATTTTGTTAAAAAACGCTGTAAAATGCAGACCCATAACTCATATAATGGGATGCATGTTACAGCGCTTTGTTGCAAAAGCGCTGTAAAATGTGCATAACAAGCGTGTGTTATATTTACATGTTTTATAGCGCTTTTTTAAAAGCGTTGTTGTATCATTTACAGCGCTCGATTCCACAACGTTTTTTTTTTTTGAAAAAGCGTTGTAAATGGATTAAAAAAAGCGCTGTAAAATGCAGTTTTTCGTGTAGTGGTTATTTCAAAATCTATTTTAGGGGACCAAATTATATAATGATACTGCGTATTTTGTTTTAGTTTTTTAGATGATTAAATTATGAGTTTGTAGTATGGATGACAACGGATAGGGTACTATATAGTACCCTTCTCTTTACCCGTGGTTTAAAAAAATATCTATACATCTTATACATATGTATGATAAATGAGTTTTTTTTTCTTAAAAAAAAAAACTATTATTTCTTTTTAAGAGGCTCAACATTAATGAAAATCTTACTCTCACCATAACTCTGAAATTCCAATTTTGTCTTAAGTCCTAATTTTCACAACTCCTTCACGCAGATACACACTCTCTCTTTCTCCCGCCACTCTCTCGTTCACCATACTGGTTCGCGATTTTGACTTGTTATTCCATTTTTGCTTTTTGTTTGTGCTTTTGGTGTTTGTTTATTGCTTCTTGTTGTGATTTTTGCTTTAATAAGTAATAGTTTCAAGATATGATGTTGAAAAAGTGTTAATGTTTGAAATATTACACTCAAACCTTCACAGAATCATAGTTCCATATTACTCTAATTGTCGTTTCGTGTAGAAGAAATTGAGAAATGGCATATGTCATTAGGGTTTTCATGTCTATAGTTTCACTTTTTTGTTTTCTTTCCAATTCTTACCTTTAAAATGATGCAATTTTTCAATTGTTACTCCATGATACTCAACGATAAATCACAAGCAAAAACATTACTGATGCGTTAAAATATTTTATTTTATTTGAATAACATTGATTGCATTGTCTTCTGTATTGTCAATTGCGAAAAATAGTTGTGTGTTTAAAGTTATTACATTGATATATTTTCATTATTTTTCTCTCAATAATAATTTTTATCTAAAATTGTAATAAATATAATATTCGTCGAGGAACCTGGTTGACATGTTTTAATAAATTTCATATCCCAACGCCTTATAGATATTTTGTAGAGCTATTTCATTAAACAACTATCATAATTATTTCATTTAATTGAGTTAAATCAAGTGTCATACTTGGATTGTGTTTGAAAAAGTTGATAACTTTTTGATAATTTATAAATAATTAAAAGAACTAGTTTAATTTTGGTGACTTACTTGGAGTAGAAGCAGTTAGATTCAAAGGTAGCAAACAATAAAAGCATAAATAATTTGACACATAGATTTATCTTGGTTCACCACTAACTTGACTATATCCAGTCCTCACATTCAGAAAGGTTTAATTCACTAATTCAATTATCTTGAATTACAAATGACCCTCAAAGCTAGTGTTCCCAAACAACGTGACACCCCTTGACTTTTGAGGAACGAACCACCTTGACCCTACAAGTCAAGTATTATCCTAACAACCTGACAACCATGAAGTAGAAATATTGATTTACAAGGAAGGGGGTTTGAATTATAAATGTCCCTATTTAAAATTTCTTGTTAAATCTTAAGATTTTAACTCAAGATTTATCTTGGTTGTGAAAACAAAAAACAAAGAATGTTCTTGGTTTTAACCAGAAAGCGAAAAATGTTATTGATTAGTTAAAATCAACAATTCAGTTTATATATTTAACTTGATAATCAATCAGACTTAAATTAAATAGAGATAAAGGAATAAATACCACACAATGATATATCTTGGTTCACCCAACTCGGGCTATGTCCAGTCCTCACAATGGTGAGATTTTAACTAAATGTTCATAATGGGGAATAATCTTAGTTTACACCACTTTTCTAGGTCAACCTTAATCTATTACACAACAAGTCATTTCCATCCAGAAAGGCTTTTGAAACAATCTCCTAGCATTCTCTAGATAGGAGTTTACACTTTACCATTTAACCTTAAAAGGATTTCTTACAATATACTCAAACTATACTCAACTCTTGCAGTTTGAGTTTTACACAATTATGATAAGATTGTTTTGATAGAATTTGAGATGTCTCAACTCTTATTTGAGATTAGATTCTTTATACATGATTTAGTACAAGTATAACAAAGGATTGAAATAAACTAAGAATTGTTGTTTCTTGAGGGAGTGAGAATTTCAAGTATGTGAATGTGAATGATTAATGAGATTTGTTAGCACTTGAACTTCTGCGATTTCCTTGAGCATTGGTATTTCTTTTATAGGCCTTTAAGACATTTAATGATGATCAAAAAGAGCTGTTGGTAGTGCTCTTGTCAGTCTTGACTAAAGACCAAATTATATAATAAACAATGTTACAGCTTTTGAAAACTTTTGAGTTCTATTTTGACTTGTCTGGATTTCTTCATTATTAGACAGTTGTGATCTTGTTTAATGATCCTTTAACTTTAGATATACGATTAATGAGATCAATTCAATATAGTGTTTTGATTTGCACAAAACATGCTGAAGAATGATTATATAAGGCTGAAGAATGATAGTTAGTAAGTTGGAGAACATTCATATCATTCTGGACTGATGTCATAATACTAGAGAATGATGTTGATCATTATGGAAATAGTTGTTAATCATTCTAGATGAAGATGTTTGTTGTTGAAGATCAAGTGTAACAAGTTGGATAATGTTTATTAATCTGAAGACTGATGTTACACTGCTCAAGAATGATCATTTGACATTTTTGCTTTGAATTATGCATTTGATCCTATGACCCTTTTGAGTGATTCTTTTGCCCATATGAGAGTTGTACATTCTTGGAAATCCATTCACAATTTGCAAGAGCTTTACTTGCATTAAAAACTGATTTGATCTTGCTTGTTAGTTCTTGAGGCTTAACTTTTGCATTTGTTAATCTTTTGGAGTAGATCTTTCTGGTATGATTTTTGTGTACCTACTTCTGGTACCTTAGTAATAGGGACTGGTTTACCAATGAACCAAAAATTTTCTTGTCGATTGCAAGCCATCAACTTTGGAGATTAATCTTGCTTTTATTCTTGATGCTATTTTGCTTTTGTTGATCATTTTCTCTTGAATATGCCCAAAATTATCTTGAGTATATAATTATGTTCCTTTGTAGTAAATACTAGAAATTTGCAATGTAGATTGATGTACTTTCATTGCTAAGATCGATCTTAAACTAAAGAAGACTTTGTTCTTTGTAAACCATAATGTTTTTGGATTAACGTTGTCAAAACAAGAACGTTCTTGGATTTAAAGTTGTGAAAATGAGAACGTTCTTCATTTTTGCAGACTACAGTTTTAATAACCAGAATATTCTTCGTTTTTCAGACTGTTGTCCAAAATGATTAGAATGTTGTCAATAATTTTATTTGTTATTGACAGTCAAGCTAGAGAATGATCAGTCTTGCTTGAACTTGCTTGATTCATCATATTCCATAGATTTTCTACTTTGTATTTTGAATTGATTCTTTGTTGAGATGAATCCTTTATATTCCTTGAAGCGTACTAATTAGCATGATTATGAAATCCATGAGCAATGATTATAAAATCCATGAGCAATTTCTTCTTCGACATATGGGCTAATTTGTTCTTGAAATTTCAGAACTGTGGAGAACGTTATCCGTTTTCTAGACTTCTGTCAAGAACGTTCTTCGTTCTATCATTGTATTTTTGGTTCCTTTTCAAATGATCTTGCTTCTGATTTATAGCATAGTGTGATCATTGATTGTTGTATTTGATTACTTCTTCATGAAGATGTTAACTTGAAGATGTAATAATCATTCTCTTGAATGATTGATATATGATACATTCCTTTTGAGATTACTTCATTATTGAGTGGATACTTGTGCACTTTGATGACGTGAATGACTTCTTGCTTGTTCACTTATGCAATTCATGTTCCTTAAACAAAACTCAAGTGCAATCATTAGTAGATCACCATTCATAAAACTTAATATTTTATTTCATAAGGTTTGTTGTCATTAAAACATACTTCAAAAAAGTTTTTTGCCTCAACAAACCCCAGATTGAAGAATTAACAAAACCACTATCGGGTTGGATACAAAAAATTGGAATTTTAGGTGTTTGCTTATAACAAAGCTGATAATAATACTAACTTTCACACTATAAGAAAAGAACACTCATAAAATATTTCTCATTCGAACAAATGTTTCTCTCTTTGAACTATAAAACTACTCTTTTTCTACTTTTCGATGATTTTCTTTTTCAGTTTTGAGTATTTATTTATAGTTAAAATTTGGGCAAATTTAGTTCTTGTTTAATTCTGAATTGTATTTTGTTCAGATTGCTTTTTGTAAATTCTTCAAATTGATTATGTTCCTTTTTGTTTATATTGAGATTGTAAATTCTTCAGATTGATTATGTTCATATATTTTTTCAGATTGTGTTTGTAAATTCCAAATTCATCTTAGAGTTCAAAAAGAGAAATATTTGTTTGAATGATAAATATTTTTTGAGTGTTCTTTTCTTAGATTGTGAGAGTTATTATTATTATTATTATTATTATTATTATTATTATTATTATTATTATTATTTTTATTATTATTATTATTATTATCAGCTTTGTTAGAAGCAAACACTTCAAGTTCCAATCTTTTGTATCCAACTCGATAATGTTTTAGTTTATTCTTCAATCTGGGGTTGTCAGGTTGTTGGGAGAAGACTTAACTTGTAGGGTCAAAGTGGTTAGTTCCTCAAAAGTTTGGGGTTATCAGGCTTTTTTGAAAGAGTGACTTAGAGGGTCAGGTGCTTTGTAATTCAAGGTATTTGAATGAGTGGATTAAAGCTTTTTGAATGAAGGGACTGGATGTAGCCAAGTTAGTGGTTAACCAGAATAAATATATGTGTGAAATTATTTATGCTTTCATTGTTTGCTGATTCTGAATCCTATTGCTTCTTATATAAGTAATTCATAAAAATCAACCGACCTTCATCAAATTAGCAAAAAGTTATCAACTTTGACAAACACAATTCATCTCCCTTCTCGTGTTTGCACCTTCAATGTCTACGAACTATTTTTCACTTATTTCCATATATTCTCTATGAATGAAAATAACTTATTACTTATATGAAATTAATTTAATTTAATTTTATCTTTTTTTCTATGATATACTATTTTATGCATATAGATGCAAAATATAATATAATATTTTATTAGAATTAAAGAGCTAAAAGAGATGAATGAATCATAAGACTCGTGGTTGTACTTGTAGAAAATGGAAGAATTATGGGGGGTGTAGGTGGAGTACGAGTTTCAAATGTTGCAGACAAGTTATGGTTAATCTTCCAATCACTTGCTGATATTATTTTTGCTTATCCATACACTGTCACCCTCCTTGAGATATATGTACACTTTATGCAACACTAACACTTTAGATCAAATATGTATTCTAATTTGTGTCAATGTCAATCCCAACACGACAATAACACATATAATTGTTGGAATTCAATTATGAGTGGTTAGTCCCACATTGACTAGGAATGAAGGCTATATTCGATATATAAGGAGAATGACCCATAAACCTAATGCCTTAAGATTTTGGGTTGATATGTGGTATCTAAGTCTCTTAAAAATTCTTGATGTTTAGCCCATTTCAGATGCCGCGCTCCCCCGGGCTCCCCAATGGTTTGGCTTGATGGGGGAGCAAAAAGCACTTGGATCACTTGGATCAAGTCTAGTGGTGGGAACTCATAATTGAGGGGAGATTTGTTGGAATTCAATTATGAGTGGTTAGTCCCACGTTGACTAGGAATGGAGGTTATATTGGATATATAAGGAGAATGACCCATAAACAAATAGCTTTAAGGTTTTGGGTTGAGATGTGGCGTCTAAGTCTCTTAAGAATCCTTGACGTGTAGCCCATTCTGGCGTCTAAGTCTCTTAAGAATCCTTGACGTGTAGCCCATTCCGAATATCGCGCTCCCCCGGACTCCCCAACAAGTGGTATCAGAGCCTGGTTTGGCCTGGTGGGGGAGCAAAAAGCACTTGGATCAAGAGCAAAAAAGACTTGGATCAAGTAGAACAAGTCTAGTGGTGGAAACTCATAATTGAGGGAAGATTTGTTGGAATTCAATTATGAGTGGTTAGTCCCACATTAACTAGGAATGGAGGCTATACTGGATATATAAGGAGAATGACCCATAAACCTAATGCCTTAAGATTTTGGGTTGAGATGTTGTATCTAAGTCTCTTAAGAATCCTTGATGTTTAGCCCGTTCTGAATGTCGTGCTCCTCCGGATTCCCCAACAATGATTACATTAAATTGATTCTATTTTCTCAAATAATTATTAGTATTAACATGTAGTGTTAGAATTATGTTTATGTTAGTCTTTTATAGGATACAACATATAATTTAAGGTTGGATCAAAGCATTTAATAATTAATTTATTTGTTTTTTATTGAACAAAGAACACTCTATCCACCGGAAAATAAGACATTGAAAAGGCCTCAACTATTGCTATCTTGATTACAACATTCTTCTACATTTGTTGTGAATCCTTTGGATATGCAACTTTTGAAAACCAAACACCAGGAAACCTCTTATATGTTTTGAATTTTATGAGCTTATAATGCTTGCATTGTTCTTCATTTGGTGGGAGAATATAAAGTAATATATAGTGGTACTAATCAAAGTTGACCACTTTTAGTTAATAATACCATAATTTTATGTAGAAGAATTTTGTTTTTTTAGTACTGGTGTGTTTGATATCCAACACATATTAGTGTTTAAAACCAACAAATGTTACATTCAATTCATCAATTTTTTAAATTGTTATTAATTTGCGTGTCTATGTCATATCATTATTATGTCTATTTTAACTCTTGATAGAAGACCATAACTTCTTATACTAGTGCTGCTACATATAAATAATGAAATCCACGTAATTTCGTGGGATTATATTAAATAATAAAGTGTGTGCTAACTAAAATATAATTTAACTTCAAGTTTTTCCAATGTATCTTTTCTAAGAATTCCTCAATGGCTTGATTTGTTACTTAAGAATCACCAATCGTGTATTTTCATAATTAATTGCTTTAATAGTATTTCATAAAGAGAAATAGGTATGTATGTTTGTCTTGTACATAAGCAACAATACTTGTAATGACAACGTTAACTTACTACTTATTTGAATTAACTTACTTAGGTTTGTTTACGGATGTAAGCTCTTATTAGCCTATTTTTGATAGTTTAAAGAAATAATTTATGACGTGTTAATAAGTTGTTTTCAATTTATTTTTATAAATTCTCTAAAATAGTTTATAAAAACAACTTATAACGTATATAAAATAGTTTAATTAATTTATTTATTTATTATAGAAATATCTTATTCATAAATATTATATAATCGATAAACAATTATGCTATAAACGTTTAATTAAATTTTTAAGTCATTGCTTATTGTACTATTTCGTTGTGTATTTGTTACCTAAAACTCATAGTTGCGATTCTTTTATATTATTTAATTTTATTTTTCAATTCAGATTTATAGTCAACCAATATATAGTGTTGCTTATAAATGGTGTTCAAGAAAATACTTCTTATTTTTTGAAATTTATAGTCAACCAATATATAGTGCGGCTTATAGATAGTGTTCAAGAAAATTCCCCAACAATAGTTTTGTGAATAATTTCTACCAAATGAAACTGCTTCTATTGTCAGCTGAAAGCTGAACATGTTAAGGATATATTTTAGAACAACTTATGTGATTTCCACAATTGAAATCGAAATAATGTTTCCTTACTTCAATCAAGTTCTAGGAGTGCTAGGAGCTTTAGGATTTTGGCCATTGACTATATATTTTCCAGTAGAGATGTACTTTGTACAAAATAAAATTAAAGCTTGGTCTAGAAAATGAATTGTTTTATAGGACTTTTGGCCTTGTTTGTTTTTTGGTGACAATAATGAGTCTTGTTGGATCACTTGAAGGAATCATAAGTGAGAAACTAAGCTAAAAGGTTTATGCCAATACCTTATTTGTTGTGAAGAGAGATATAGACATAATAGAATTTAAAAATAATAGTAAAGGGCCTTTTTAGTATTTTAATTTTATGAAACTTTTATGGGAAAATAGGGATGTAAGTAATAAAATTGAGAAAAAATAAATACTATTTATACATCTTATACATATGTAAGATAAAATGAGATTTTGTTTCTGTCAACCAATGATAATTTTTATTTATTTTTTAAAACAAAACTATACTTTATTTTAAAGAGGCTAAATTACATTTGTGGTCCTTTAACTTAATTTCAGGTAACGTTTTAGTCCTTTATCTTTTTTTTTTTTTTTTCCGACTTGGTCCTTTATTTTAATTTTAAGTGACAATTTGATATTTTATGTTTTAAAATTTTAACAATGTTATCCTTTTTTATACAAAAATTCAAAAAAAATTTCAATCAAAACTCATAAAATTAATTATATTCTTCAATATAATACAAATTTCATCAAATTCGTAACGCAAATCTTCAAATAAACTCATATTTTCATACTTTATTTGATATTATTAGAAATAAATGACTAAATCGGAAAAAAAAAAGATAAAAGACTAAAACGTTACCTGAAATTAAGTTAAAGGACCACAAATGTAATTTAGCCTTTTAAAGAAGCCAATATAAATGACAGTTTTACCCTCACCATAACTTTAAAATTCCAATTTTATTTTGATCCCTAATTTTCACCATTCATTCATGCAAAAACACTCTCTACTTCGTGATTTTTACTTGTTAATCCGTTTGGTATTTTGGTTTTCGCTTTTTAGTGTTTGTTTATTGTTGCGATTATTATGTTTTGTTGCGATTTTTACTTTAAAAAAATAATAGTTTCAATTTATGATGTTCAACAAATGCTAATGTTTGGTCCTCTAACATTCACATAGTCATAGCTCCTTATTACTTTAAACAGCGGTCTAAATAATTAAATAAATATTTAAATTTTTCTGTAGAAAAATATAAAAATTATTTACAAGAAAAATAAAATTAATACGAGTAACTAATGGAAAAAATATTGCGAGCTTACCAAAAGAAAAAGAACTCTACCATAAGAAAAATATATTTCTCATCATATTTTTATTATTATTATTATTTTTTTATTGGATGACAACAATTTGAAACCTACTTTTGTAAATCTATATATTATAATAAAGCAAACATGGTAAATTGACAAGTTTGACACGTGTGAATTAAATATATCAAGTTTCTATTAATAGCAATAATATTTTAAACTTCAATTACATCACGACTTTGTAAATGGTGGTTGAGAAGTTAATGACCAATTAAAAAATAACAAGAATGAATTAAAAATAAATGATTTTTTTTATGAAAAACATAAAACTTCTGTTACATCACGACGTGTATAGTTGTTGAGAATTTAGTGGTCAATTAAAAAATTAAAAATAAAATACAATATACCACATCTTGACAATTTTTTTTTGAAGCTATTGTATGCGTTGTTGACAAGTTAATGACCAATTAAAAAATAAGAAAAATAAATTAAAAATAAAAGATTTTTTTAAAAGAAAAAAATAATGCAGAAGTTAATGACCAATTAAAAAATAAGAAAATGAATTAAATACAAGACTTACTTTTCATGTTTGACGGTTTAGAATTTAGTGGTCAATTAAAAAAAAAAAAAAATAACAATAAAATACAATCAATTGCATGGACGTGACAATTTTTGAAAGGTAATTATTTTTTAAACGCTACTTGTGTAAGAAAATAATTTTTAAGTTAGATAAGAATTAGATTTTTATTTTTTTAGTTATAAATTATTTTTTTAAGACAATTTATTTATTAAAATGTAAGTTGTTTTCGTCAGACGCACGGGTGTAAGTTAATAGTAAATATTACAAAATTACTTTTTTTTTTCAGTAAAAAAATTACTTCTGTATATGTGTAAGATAAAAAAAAAACAAAAACAAATAGATTGAGATTTTAGAGGTTAGACAACGGCAATTTTACCCTCATCCCAAATCTGAAATTTCAATTTTCTCCTAAGCCCCATCTCTCTCCACCGTCTGCCGCCACGGTCTCTCTCACTACCGTCTCTCCGCCACCGTCTCTCTCGCGATCATCTCTCTTGTTCCCTATACAGGTTCACGTTTTCTACTTCTTCTTCCATTTTTGTTTTTGGTTTTTGCTTTAAGAAGTATTAGTTTCAATTTATGATATTAGAAAAATGCTAATGTTTGATCCTCATAACAAACTGAAACCTCCATAGAATCACAGTTCCACATTACTCTAATTGTCTTTCGTGTAGAAGAATTTGAGAAATAGTCTCTGTCATTAGGGTTTTCATTTCTAGAGTTTCACTTGTTTTCTTTCTTTCCAACTCTTAGCTTTAAAATGATGCAATTTTTCAATTGTTATTCCATGATACACAACAATACATCACTAACAAAAACAATAATAATGCATTAAAATATTTTATTTTATTTGAATAACTGGTTGCATTGTCTTCAGTATTGTCAATTGTGAAAAATAGTTTGTTTGAATTCCACTATACTATAGCTGCCATTAAATAACACTTTGTACTAAATAACTTATTGTGGAACAATAACAATTTGTTTAAATTCTGCTATACTATCGTGTTAAAACACCGCCATTCGACAACATTAATTGTCATTCACTTAGTTTTTGTTTTCTTCTTACACTGTATAATCATATTGAGTTGCATAGCAGCCATGTTTTTGGCAAAAGCATTCGGGCGAAGATTCTTCGCTGCTGCTGCCGCTAGATCAAAACAATATTCAACTACAACTGCGGCTGCTGGCAGTCAAGGGCATAACCCTCTTGAAGAGTTCTTTGAGGTAGACAGGACCCCTGATGATGAAAAACCAGTTGTCTATGGTATGAAATGATTATGCATCTCTTATTTTTGTTCCGAATATGAATACAAAATTTAACTGATTTGCATTATAAACACACTTTAAAAAAATGTTTGATTTTCTGTGTTGAGCTTTGTAATTTGTGCACTTGTGCCATTTCTAGTAAGGGCTTTGTGTTATTTTTACCATTGTGGTTAGGTCGGAGTTGGAAGGCTTCTGAGTTGCGTTTGAAATCGTGGGATGACCTTCAGAAGTTGTGGTATGTGTTGTTAAAGGAAAAGAACATGTTGATGACTCAACGTCAAATGCTTCATGCACAGAACTTGCGTTTTCCTCACCCGGAGCGCTTACCTAAGGTATTTATTCACTATTTTTTTGCAACTAGTCTACTTTACATTTGTTGTTTATGTTACCCTTTGTTATGTGGACGTTTTGTATAGAAAATCCCGGTGGTAGTGTTATATCATCTTATGATGAACGATGTTTGGTATAGACCATGTGAGAGAAATTGAATCTTGAATGTTAAGCTTTTGTATTGGTAGAGGGAAATTTGTGCATAGTTATTACCTAACGATGATTCATGTCTATTTAATTTACATGAAATCAGGTGAGAAAGTCAATGTGTCGCATCAAGCACGTGCTTACTGAGAGAGCAATTGAAGAACCAGATGCAAGGAGGTCTGCTGAGATGAAGAGAATGATAAATGCTCTTTGATGACTTAAAATGATATTTTCCTGATGCATTGTTGGGTATCCTGTAAGAATAGGGCATCTACTTTCATGGATGTTAGAAGATTGCTGACTGAGTCAGAGTGTTCAACTTCATGATTTGTTCTAAGTTTTTCCTTTTGTTGGATTCTAGCTTGGTTTTGTTTTTCTTTAGAGTCAATCTCGGCTGAAATATAATCAAACATTTATTGTTACTTGCAGCCAACAATTATGTTTTTACTATTAACATTGCCATTGTGATAAAATGAACACCATCTGCTGAATGTTCATAGCATTACCTTTGTGAGACTGTTAAATAAATAGAGAAGGCATCATTATTATAGACAATAAGCTCACTCATCATTAAGAACTTAGATGGGTGAGCACCAATCTGATAATTGTGGAATTTTAGTGAACTATATTGGAAAAATACAATTGGATGGATGAGCACCAATCTGCTAAAAGTGCTCTTTGATGACATGGATATTTTTGTTTCTTTTTTTATTTTAATTTTCAGCAGTGTACTATATTGGAAAAATACAATTGATTTTGTACTAGAAGTATTGTATTTGTTTGTTATTAGCCCATTGATAAGAATGCTCCAAACAGTATTAGCCCTCACCACTTTACGGTGAATCACAATTTTAGTCTTCAAAAGAATAAGAATTAAATGATTTATGGTTCATGGTTGACCATGATCCATATTAGAATTTGCCATTAGAATCAATGAAAAGCCACAAAATTTCTTGAAAAGCTACAAAATTTAATATCGTTAACCCTTGTAGATGTGTGTAAGATATGTCTAAGGAGTGTCTTAGGTGTGCCAAACCAAAGAAAAAAGCTTTTAATAGAATGCTTGTCCGAGTTTCCGAACACGTGTTTCGTACGAGTGTTGTATGAGTGTCAGACACAGAGAGAGGCCTAATCCCAGAAATATCCGTCGTCAACTGATGTATATGTATGCATGGTTATTTTTTGCTATGTGTCTGATTGCAGGATTTCTTGATGTGGAGGAATTTAATGGAACTCATCTGGTGTCTATTGGGGCTGGATCAGACCCTTATGAAGTTATAACAAATGCTGTCAAGTGAGTTTCACAATACCAGCTTTAACTTTTCAATATTTCTTTGTTTTTGCTTCAATGATAATGCCTAATTTTCAGTTTATAATTTACATCACTGATATTATTGGTACAAATATGATTGCTAACAAAATTCAAGTAAACGCTTTTATGAAAATTCCTCTATTTTTTTTTTAAACTCACCGTTATTAGGGTCTTTGGCACCTCAGTGAGTCCACCAGAGTATCCCCATAGCTTCGACACTTTATTAGTAATGACATTTTTTTAATGAATTCGCTTGATGCAGTGCAAAGCTATCAGCTGTTATTAGAGCGTCAGATGATTTCTGGCCTAGAGATCCTGCATCCCACACAATTCACATTGCATCAGTGGCATACAATACTATTTTCCTTGGTGAATTTATGCAGCCAGATGGGGACATGTTTTCATGTACGTTGTCAAAAAATAGACCCTTCGTTGAAAAAACTATGTGCTAGCTTCTTCATGAGCTAATTAGCTCTGAATTTTTTTATGCAATGTTAGAGCCTACATCCAATGGCTGAATATCATGCTGCAATAACAATTGGAGGATGTCCTATTTATGTCACATGATGATTTTTTATGATAATAACTCTTCACTTTTTTTATGAATAAGATAAATTATGTTACCTTCTAATGTTGTAATGTTGTGCCGTGACAAGCCTGGACACCATGACTTTAATCTGTTGAAGAAACTTGTACTTCCCGATGGTTCTATGTTAAGAGCTAAACTTCCAGGAAGACCAACCAAGGATTGTTTATTTGCTGATCCTGCTAGAGATGGAAAAAGGTAAAAAAAAAAAATCCGAAATTCTCTAGCTACCGAAATATATAGTAGCTTGTTCTTTGCACGACTGAACAAAGTATTTTGAAGTTTTCCACGCTATATTCTTTTGTTATAATTGTGTTTCTTAATTTCTCCATGTTGTTTCTCACTTGTGAACTCGTGGATGTTGCTGTTGCAGTCTTCTAAAGATATGGAACATGAATGACTTTTGCGGAGTTATTGGTGTATTCAATTGCCAAGGAGCTGGGTGGTGCAAAGTTGAAAAGTAGAACCTTATCCACGACGAGAATCTAGGCATGATCGCTGGCATCATTTGGGATAAAGATGTTGATCATTTATCCGCTGTTGCAGATGATAAATGGAAAGGAGATACGGTTATATTTTCTATCTATGTGGTATGGTTTAAGGCTCGAAATCACGCTTCTAAAATATTTACAGAAGTTAACCTAATTTTTTCTTTTGTATAATGGTTTCTTTCTTTATGGTGTCAATTTGCAGGGGAATTAGTCTACCTTCCAAAGGATGTTTCTATCCCAATTACTTTGAAATTGAGACAATATGAAGTTTTTACATTAGTCCCTGTGAAGGAATTACAAAATGGTGTCAAATTTGCTCCTATTGGTTTAATCAAAATGTTCAATTCAGGAGGAGCTGTCAAAGAGTTCAGGTATGGACCTAACGAAAACAAAAATGTCACTATGAAAGGGCGCGGGTGTGGCCAATTCAGTGCTTATTCATTGGCTCGTCCCAAGTTGATTACTGTTGATCCAGAAGAAGTTGAATTCAGTTATGAGGAAGAATCTGGATCGGTGATTATTGATTTGAGAGTACCAGAGAAAGAGTTATACCAATGAAACATTTCTATTGATTTATAAATCAAAATATTTTAGGTAGGTCATGGAAATTTGATGAGTCTATGTAGACTCTGTAGCAGGAAATGTTTATAGTACCTAGCTCTTGTAAAGCATATTATAATATTGAAATCAATTTAATGTTATATTATGCACCTTTTGCCACAATAATGAATGCAATTTTGATTGATGCATAATTTTAAATTAAAGATATGATGTTGTTCACATGAAATTTTTCTGCCACTAAGAAAAGTAGTAATATTATTAAGTCACACCATGTCATGTTGATTGTTGAAGATATTTTATTTAAATATCTCTTTATATTACGTACATTGTGTTTCATCTTACCATTTAATGAAATTGATTAGACACATGTATCAAAAATGATCATAGGAGTAACTTGGATTCTATGGAAGAAAAAGAAAAAGAAAAAGAAAAATAACGATGCTTATGTTTAAATAATGTGTTCAAATAGTTGTGATCATGTAAAACTTCCTCTTGTTTGCAGTTATTTTAGTAGTGAGTACGATTGTAGTTAGCAACAAGGCATTATTTATTTATTTACTTTTGCATTAGAATACTCCAAATATGAAAATAAAAGTTGAAAAACGTGGTACCACATCACTGATGAAAGAGAAATAAATTGCAATCTAGTTTTTTTTGTTGAAAATACAAAAGAAAATTAGAGAATGAAGTGAAATAAATTAGACCATTGAAGATTGATCCTTGGTACTTGTTTTTTTGTCGAGAATTGTCATATTGAAAATAATAATAATAAATAATATTTTTGTAAAGAAAAAAATCTTATTTAATTATTATTTTTCGCTAAATTTGACTTATAATTTGGGAGCAGGGCTGCTCAGTAAGTCCACCAGAAAATTATTTTGCTTGTCTTATTTTGGCGCTAAATAATGATATCCTTTTGCATTCAGTTTACACATGCTCTGCACCAAATTTAAATCTATATTATTTTTTTAGAGAATGTCATAAGCAGTGACGAAGTTTCAATATTCAAAGGGTGGCGTCTAAGGTATATGTTTTAAGCATATGGTTCACGGGGTGAATTATCATGTCAATTGGATGAAATTAATGTTTTCGTGGAAATCTCGTTGTTATCCTTCTTCAATGCGAGAACTCAACTCAACATGTTTAGAGGCAAAAAAGGAATATTATAATGAGTCATTTTTAAACAAAAAAAAAGTTAACATAAGATTTATAAAAAATGAAAAAATACTCAAGTCTTGCTACGGCCAAGATCGAACGTGAGTTTATATGATTACAAAACTCTTATATTGAATAACTGAATTACATCAACACTTAAAACTAATATGTCATATTATATACTATATATTAATAACTAAATTAAATATATTTTTAATCTTTTTAAGATCGAAAATTTAAACTTGAGTTGTTTGACCCTTATCAACCTTGCAACTAACATTTAAGTTGTCTAATAGATATGACAAAAATATATTACGTAGTGTTAATTAAATATCCATGTGATTTATATATGGTGTTTGAATCTTTTACACTAATTGCACACACGACCGTATCTGAGATTTTTAGTATCCTGTGCGTATAATGAGTTTGATGTCTATGAACATTGAAAAAGTTGGTATAAACCAAACTAAAATTAAATTATAGTAATATTAGTTATATATGCATCTATTCATCCAACACATATAAATGTAATAGTAACATCTAAATCCAACACAATAAATATTTATACGTTAACATTCGTTGACATATAAATATTTGAATATCACTATCCTAACATTTTTTATTGCAAAATTATTAATAATATATATAGAATCAGATTTCTTTAAAAAGTCATTCTAAATGGATGTGCAATGGATGAAGTAGATATCCCAACCTACTGGAATACTTGTTTTTTTGTTGATGTACTGCTTGTTTGCTTATGGTAATTATTTTTTTAATTAATTATAATACATATTATGACATTTTTTATTACTTTGTTGTTTATTATTTGATATTTGTGTAGATGATGCACCTAAAATAATAATAATAATAATAATAATAATAATAATAATAATAATAATTATTATTATTATTATTATTATTATTATTATTATTATTATTTTATACTACTATTATACAATGTTAACATATTTTTGTTTTCGATATGTATTATCTCGAAAATAGAATCACTTTTAAAATTTTAATGGGAATAGTGAGGAGGTCTGTAAGATTTATTCAATCAAATGAGATAGATTCTATTTCAATGTAATGTTTTTGGATAAATGGTGTTGGAGGTTTAAAATGGATACCTGCGAATTATAGTTCAATGTTATTTCTTGTAAATATGGGAGCCGTCATGGGATAATGAGAGGGAGAACTCTCAATTATATCTCGTGGTGAAAAGATATTAGGAATTTAGATATTAGGAGTTTGGTGGTAAGAGCAGAGTCGGCTATATGCCTTTACAATCAAGGCTATTGCATAAGGCCCTAAATTTATTAAGGCTCCAATTTTTTTACTCCAATTTTTTTACTTATAAATAAAACGATGTTATTTATATACAATATTTGCTTCTAAAAGTATTAGAAAGATGACTCTTTTTAAATAGTTAGAAATAGTTAGAATGTTATTATAAGTTTGACGTTTTATTTAGATATTATTTATAATTTACTTATTATGATGAATTTAAATAAAGAAGATGAGTTTTTGGTGTTTCACTTAATAAAAATATAATATTTTGAAATGATTTATAATTATTAAAATTGTATTTTTTTTTAATTAATGATCCAATTTTTAGATTCGAACATAGTCTCGATTGTTTGAAGTGGTGTATGATAAATATATATCTGTAACATATATGTTAAGATTTAAGTGGTTAGTTAGGGTGAAATGCGAGGGCGGTATAGTAATTTGATTCAATGGAAGTGGTGTTGCAATTTGTTTGTATTATTCATTTGTATGATAAGATTGAAGATTCGGTGATTATAGAACAAATCTCTCAATGGTATGTATTATGTGAAAGAGGCTTACTACTTTTTTATGTAGAATTATTTTCAAGATTGCTCTCCACTCTATGACATCATCGATCAAATTGGCTCACGGCAAATTAAAATAATGCTTGTAAGATTTATGATTAAACGTCCTCTTTTCATTTAATCCAGGGGTCAGAAATAATATGGCTCTTATTTTTGTTTCGAATTCTAATCAATTTTAAGAACATACTTCTGCAACATAACCAAAAAAATTAAAAAAAAATACTTACAGTGTGAATTTATAATGATATTTATTTATTCTACGATTAATTTTATTTTAGAAACTCATGTGTTATTCATGTATTCACTTCTTTTGTTGCGATTATATTTATAGCTGCCACAAAAAAAAAAAAAAAATCTACGTGCCTATTTGATTCTTTGGCACGCCTTGTGCTGATTTTTAATACATGATTTGTTTTTGGGAAAGAAAAAAAGAGAGAGAATCCGATGCCAGTCAATAAGATAATCAATACATGCTAATATTGATTGATTGTGTGCTCAAAACATATTTTCGCAAGAATACAATTAGTTAATAGTTAGGCAGCAAGAATATTCAAATAATAGTACTATTGTGTTAAAAAATAAAATAAAATAAACAGTATCACATCATATTCGTCTTACAGTGAGAAATAGTTTGTGTTGTAATTTATAATTTCTTATACCGTATACCATCATCTACAGAACAAAACAGAAAACATTGTATACATGTTTTTTTTTATGTTTATATAAATTTAAAAAATGAATTATACTCAAAAGACAAAAATACAGCATGTGATCACATGCTAACGACCTTTCGGTTCCACCATACCCGCTTGATTAGTTGATTGGCACAAATATTGTAATCAACCACTCTCTGATCCTCAATGAAGAATATATATTCATTGCCATCAACACAAAATAATGCTACCTATAGTACCTAAAAAATACATAAACATAACTTGGTCAAGATTCTAAAAGTGGCTCATGGTAAACTCTTAGGCAGAGGTGCACAGGAAAAATTGAATTCAAGTAAAAATGAGAGATTTAGATCATGCATGTTTGTGATATAAAATGTGCTGAAAAGACTTGTGATAACTTGTAAACACAATCACAAGCGGTGAATCTAAAAAATTTAACAAACCAAACCAGGGAAAAATGTACATCAATAATATGTACAATACATGATTGTTATATATATATTTCATGTTTAGCTAACTCGTTTGAGAGACATTCATATATACGTAGACTATAACATTTTCTAATACATCCTCTCACATCTAACAATACTGAATTTGGTACATCGATATTGGTGAGGCCTAAATCAATAGACTCTTGATACCATATTAAATTTTTATATTGGATTTAGTTTATCCTTATAAAATTAATTTTTAAGATGAAAAATGCCTCTATTTATAAACTCATTTGATTCATTATCTTTGTTTTAGTGGGACTAAATTTTTCAATACACCCCATTATGTTCATAATTATTGGGTTTTGTAAGTAAATATAAACGGTGAGTAACAGTATAAACTCCTAAGTAGATGTGTGTTTCTCTTTACAAATTCATTTGAGACATTATCTTTATTTTATGTAATATTTGATTTTTCTCAATACACTTTCTCACGTCCAACACTATTGAGTTTGATGCGTGAATATAAATGGTGAGTTGTTTGAATCGATAAACTCTTGATATCATACAAGATTTTTATGTTGGACATAATTCATCTTTACAAAACTGACTTGTAAGGTAAGTGTGCCTCTCTTTATATACCTATTTGAGACTTTATATATCTTTATTATACGTGAGACACTTTGATTCTTCCAATACACTTCCTTACGCCAAACACTAATGTGTTTGATGCATTGACATAAATGGTAAGTGACCCGAACGATAGAGTCTCGATATTATATTAAATTTTTATATTAAACTCAATTAATTCTTAAAAAATTTACTTGAAAGAATATGAAATGTCAAAAATACATTGTCTGAAATAATATGAAACATCATAAATACATCAATTAGAATAAAACAAAATCATTTAGATTTTTTTCTTTCAAAATAGTCAATGTTAATAATTAATTGTTACCTTTCCAAACCACTTTATGATTTCCTAAAAATACCACAAAATTCAAAGAATCATCTAAAAATTAAATCAAACTTAAAATACCACAAACGTGATTCATTGGCATTCAACTATAATAAATATTCAAAAACAAATAATAATAACTTATCATTCAAATAATAAAATGAATCCGTGTTGCTTAGTTTTTAAAAATGATTTCGAAATTTAATATGATCCAAGTGTCTATCACAAAAGATAGGAAACATATTTATGTACATTCATACAACAGATACATCTATTAGATATTATAAGGAATATAAAAATAAAGACAATAATGTAATAGATATAATATACTAATAACGTGATAGAAAAAAAAGAGTATAACAAAATTATAAATATTTAAATATAACAAACCAAAAGAAAACCAAAACATCTATTTAATTTTATTATTTTTTGGATCAATTTAAAGTTTTCATTTGAATTATCGAATGCCAGCACCTCTAATTTTTAGTGACATAGTTGTCATGCTCCATGATTTATTTTCCTCCTAGTTTTCAGTTTTTGTTTTGCGCACCCTTCTTTATTATTTATTAAAAAAATGAGGTACATCAACTCATGAATCTTTATATGTTAGATTTTAAACAGTGTAAAATAACTTTTTATTCATATCTAATATAAATTATTTATTTTGTTATGTTTTATCATAAAAATAGGTGAATAAATTCATAAATTTTATTGAAGATTAGACAGTGTATATATTATTTTCTTCTCTAAGTTTTGTGAAAAAGCATTAATAAAACTATGCATAAAAGACGTGTCAAAGATCTAGAAGTCAATGCGATGTTAACTTGCACAGAGAATACTCTTCACATAATTAATAAATAAAATAAAGTAAAAAAGCCAGATATAGTTAATTGTCGTTTAAGCTTTTAGGTATTGCCGTTGGATTAGGGAGAGAAAAGTATGAACAAGTTGTAACAAGGCAACACAACCTCTATATGACCGATACCAATGTCTGCGTGTAAAGTCTCTAAACATTTGTCATCACTCCAACCTCTAGTCAATTTTGCTGCACCTTGGCCTGCACCTTCCTCTTTCACTCCTTTCTCTCTCTCTCTTTTTCTTCTCTCTCTTAATCCCTTTTAATTTCCCTCCTCGTTTATTTGCCTTGTGACCAAACTACACACAACAAACAACAACAACAAAAACAATACATAGCTGTTCTTTTTTTGTTCTTTCATTTTTTATTTTGTGCTATAAGAAAAACCAACATGAGAATTGGAAGCAAATTATTAATCAAAGGAGCTGAAATGGGTTTTTCATCTAAAGAAGAGAAATCCAAAAGAGTATTAAGGGTGGTGAAGACACTGTTTTTCTTAATCACCATGATTCTTTCACTTCTTCTTTTTTCTGCTCCTGTTCTATTGGTTATTGCTGATGCTCTTCTTCCTTCAGCTCTTCTCTCTACACTTTCACCTGTTTCTATTTCTCCGTCGATTACAACACTCTCTTCTCATTTCAACAACTACGATTTTCGTTACTCTCTCATTGATATACCACTCGTTTCAATAATTAGATCCTTCATCATCTTCTGTAAGTGAATATAAAAAGTTGATTTTTTTTAGTGATTTTTAATGACCCTTTTGGATTCTGATTCTGATTTTGAAAATGGGTATTTTATATTTCTTTTGTAGGTGTTTATAGTTTGTGTGATGGACCAAGACTTTCGAGAGGACCTTATTTGGGAGTTACTACGATGTGCTCTGTTTTGTCTCTGTTGTTTGTTTCGTTTAAAGCTGTTTATGTGTTCGGAAATGGAAGTGGGTATGTTGGAGGATCAGAAATTGCTCTGTTCGTTTGTTCTTGTGTGTTGGCTGTGGGACATGTTGTCGTGGCATATAGAACAAGTTGTAGAGAGAGAAGAAAGCTTTTAGTCTACAAGATTGACATTGAAGCTGTAAGTGTTCCCTTCAATCCATATACCTACCACTTGCTTTGGCACATAAATTATTGGACTTTGATGGTAGATCATAAAATTTGCATATTATACAATAATCTTTTTAATGTATTTACATTTAATAAAAGCCTTATACTACATTCAATTTATTTTTTTAATACTTTAATAAAACTTTAATCAATACTTTTTCTTTTAATATTGAATCAGCATCCTATATGCAAATGTAGAAATGTACCGTTAATCTGAAATAATCGACCAGTAATTGAGTTTTTTAAACATGTAATTGTGAAGATTAATATATATCAAGCAAGAGAAGTCAATTCCTAAAATATAATACCTCGAAAGATGAGTATCCGACTTTTAAGTCGAAAATATTCTGTACAACTTTAAAAAAAAAGATTAATCTCTTTAACTCTTTAATCAATCAATTAATAAAAGCATTGATTGTTATTTTCCAATATTATATTTATATCTTAATATTTTCAAAACAGATAATATATATAGTTTAAAAACTTTTTAAATAAAGTTTTATCTATGATAGTGATTAAAATTATTAAAAATTGTAATAATTTATCTGAAACTTAAATTAATAAGGTCTTACAATGAGTTTGAAATTTGGAATTATCGATAATTTGGAATTTATTTAAATATTTGTACTATAAAATTTTCATTAACTGTTTTAAGATTATAAATATTATTGACAATTTTAATTGATAAATTATAAGAATCTACACGATAATTGAATCTTTTAGAATGTAATTAAGCACCATTTAATGAAGATCCCAAGTAGTTTCCAGTTTGCTTTATTGCTATGGAGTTAGGTGACTTTGAGAGGACATGTCGACATGATGTGAACTAATGGGAATTTTAGTGAGGTAATAAGGTCCCACGTAACGTAAGTACCATTGAAAATCAAGGAAACTTCATTAAGGGCCTTACTTATTGGTATTAGAACATTATAGGGGTTGATTTTCCTTTGCCTTCTAGAAGGTTAATACTTTGATTTAATGATGACAATTCCTCTTCAATGCTTTAAAGCAAAATTCAAATTAGCTATTTAATTTTTCAGCTTTGGCAACATATCACTTTGCTGACTTTTCAATACAGCCAATTTGAGGTGGTTGGAGTTGGGCATGGTATGGGGATTATATTTGTCTGTATGCACTATGAACACACGCGCAGTCATAATTATCTTATATTTTTAAATATATTTTAATTATTTTTAATTAAAATTATATATTTTTAATTTAAATCATTCAATTTTAATCAAATAATTTAAAAGAGTGTTAGTTTATGATTACACACAATTCAAATCTATGAGAATGTTGTACTCCTAATCAAATCAAAGAGTAGTCTAAAAGATACTTTTTCCATTGAAGTTATTCATCCAAATGGTCTACCCTGAAATATTTTTTTTTTATAAAACTATTTTTGTCTAGAAACACGCTGATTGTGATGAAAAAATTAGGACTTGGTCAAACTTCACATGTATATATATTTTTTCCTCGTCATTTGTTATTCAAGCCTAATGTTCAAAGAATCTATGCAAATGGGAACTAGCCGTCCTAAATTGGTGAACAAAGTTTGACTATACAAAATAATTTACAAATATTACACTGATCTTATGCCACATGCGAAGATATGGTGTTAATATATTTTTTTTGGATAAATCTTAATATACTAGTATTATTATTTTTGTGCCTTTAAGATAATGGTAAATGTTGCCAACGCAATTGGACCCTACAAGTTGGAGGCTGCCCACTAGCAAAAATTAACAATAGGCTTCTTCCACTAAATTATTCCCATGTGATTCTCAGGCCATATTTACATATTTATCCTAAACTATATAAAGTGATTAAAAGATTAACCATGTTCAATTTTTAACATTTTTGCAGATTTCAGCTTGCACAAACGGGTATCCTAGGTATCCAAAGATTCTTCAAGAAGAGAGAATCAAATGATCATTCACTATGTGGCACTTAGAGATTAGAGGAAATATATATATAAAAATATAGATTTTCAACTAACAGCTTCAACAAATATATTAATTAAGGTCTCATGTTCGTCAAGGAATGCTACTGGTAATTAATAATTTTCTTTTAGAGATTAATTAATTGTTTGTGTTGTAAATTAAAATAGTGATTTTTGAAATCAAAATCTAATTGCTACTCTTTTTTATTTCAGGTTTATCCTAAGGATACCAATAATCTTTGACACCTAACACTGATTATAGTCTAGCTAGTTTATACTCCACAGCTACCAGGAAACATAAAGTTGTTGAATGGTGTTTATTTAGGTATATGTATAATTGTACACAACAGAGCTTCATCTCTGTCCATTTATGTAATGTTTTTTTATGTCTCATTTTTTTGTTTTATTTACGGGTTGATTATTGTATCTTGTTGTATATATATAAATGAATGGATTGTTATAATGGTCAAAAGCCAACTTAAAGTATGAATCAATTATTAAATAGTTACACTTAGATATCGTTTGATCAAACATTTGTGGACTTCAAATCTTCATTGTGCATAA
This sequence comes from Cicer arietinum, assembly GCF_000331145.2. Taxonomy (NCBI): domain Eukaryota; kingdom Viridiplantae; phylum Streptophyta; class Magnoliopsida; order Fabales; family Fabaceae; genus Cicer; species Cicer arietinum. The sequence goes on along the minus strand of NC_021164.2, from coordinate 58,842,060 downwards.
TTACGGTAAATCACCTTGACACAGTAATATCAACTATTTTTGTTACATGAAAGAAAAAAGCCATAACAAAGAGATGGGAAAAAAGAGCAACAAAAAATAATAGCTACTCACTTATATAAATCACCTCGGTGGCAATAAATAGGAGCGGAGAAAGTTCAGTTCTGAACTAGAAGTGCATGAAAACTAAACCAAATTAATTTTCAATTTAAAAAAAATTGAACAGAATCAATTTTCAGTTCAAAAAACCGAACCAAACTAATTTTATAAATCGGTGAATTGCTTTATTGTTCTGAACCCAACCGAGTTGGTTTTAACTTAGTTTTACTTGTTCAAATTGAATTGAATTGTTATAATATGAATAGTATCGAACCGCACTGCTTTTGTATCAAATAGAACCAAACTATTTTATTCCTATAAGTTTTGTTGTTGTTCATATAGGCTAAATTTTACATAATTACCCTAATTACTTTTTAAAAAATTGGTTCGATTTTTTCAAACTGAAATCTAATTCGGTTTTAGTTTTTAAAAATCAGTTCAGTTAATAAACACATTTTGAGACAATTCTTTTTTAGATTTAAACTATTTTCAAGTTAAAAGTTGTTTTTCAAATATTTATTTATTCAAGATTTATAGAAGTACTATAAAATAAAAATATATTTGTTTTCTAAAAAAGTGATAAATTTCATTAAAAATAACTATATCAGTATATATACGATAAAAATACTTTTAGCATACATAAATTAAAAGAGTAACTATTTAAAGTGAGTTATATAATAGTATGAATTATATTAAAAGAATTTCATCATGTGCTTATAAATCGAACAAATATATATATATATATATATATATATATATATATATATATATATATATATATTACCGAACAACAAAACCATACATAACAACCCCTAGGATGTATGCTTGTTTGTCCTCTACTCTAAACTTGCCTCTTTATAGTGTATTTGAATGGAGTAATTAAAATTTTTAAGCAATTTAAATGTTTCAATTATATTTCCTTCATTTATAAATTTATTGTTTTGATAGAGTAAATGGTCATCTAAAGTTGAGTCATTTTTTAAAAAATCAAAATTTTTGAGGTAAAAATATAAAAATTAAAAGAAAAGTTGTTCAAAATAGAAATAAAAAATATTAGCCAAAACTGAAATTTGGGACTAGTTGAGGGACTGATTTGCAAATTTTGGAATTTGTAAGAATCAATTTGCAAGATTTAAAAAATCATAGGGACCAATTTCCAAAATTTGGAACATTATAAGGATCCATTTGCATAATTTGAAATTTTTTAGGGACTAATGTGAAAATTTTGAAACATATAGGGACAAGTTTGTAAATTTTAAAAATAATATATGAACCATTTTAAGATTCATATTTTACAAAGTCAAGAGATAATTTCAAATTCTTAAATTTTTGGTGGAATTTGAAATTATCTAAATTTGACTTTAACAAAAACAAAATGCATCATAAAATTACTTCATTATGAAAATTTTCTAAATTTATTATTCAAACAAAATAGTTACAATCAAGGATTTCAACGGCCATAAACTCCCTTAAAAAGATTCCTTATCTGAACATACTAAGTTGGAGGTGGGGGATGAGAAAGTATGGGAGGATAAACATCTTAGGAAATAAAAAATACTTCAAAATATGTCTTTTAAATATAGTTTGATTTCACATATTCAAAGCTGATTTGGATTCACTATAGTTGGAAGTTCCTGTATTCATATAATTAGAATGTCGTATCAATTCGATCAAAATTAGATGATTCATATTCAAATTTTATATTTTTAATTATATAATAAAGTGTATATTTTTAATCGTTCGATTTCGATCGAACAAACCACGAGATCCTGACGATATGAGCTTGAGATCTTGCAAATAAATGAAAGAAATTCAATTAAAAAAATAAAAGAAATATTCAATTAAAGAATTTGAATTGCCTATAATTATAACTTCCTTATAATTTCTAATTACCTCATCCAAACACACTCTTATAAAGGATAGGGGTTGTAAGAACTATGTAATGTTTTTAAAAGTCATCTACTCAAGGATTCCTATAGGTTGTTGTGTGCATTGCAATGACTTGTGAAATTGTGCACCAACAACATAAAAGTTGAAATGGATTATAAAGTAGTGGTTGATGAAGTTAACAATCATATAGAAAATATTTAACAATGCGCTATCACATAGGAGTGATATAATATATTTTATATCGAACATTGTATTTTTTTTTTTTTTTATTTTACAAGAGAAAAATCATATCATTTCATTTAAAATAATTGTCTAAATACAGGATGGTATGTAAAAAAGAATATTAGAATTAGCATAAAACTAAGATGCTTTTGCTAAGGAGTGGACAACTATGTTGGATTGTCTTTTAACAAAATTTACCTCAAAGTTATTCAAATTAGAGAGATACTCTTTGCACTTTATTTTAATTCCAAATTCATTATTTTATTATGTTCGGTTAGTCAGTATTTTGACCACTTGTAGACAGTCTGATTCCACAATAATGTCTTGATTTCTTCATGCATACTCCATAAAATTATTTCATACAAACTCTTAATTTATGCTTCTACCGCAGTTGGAGTGCGCCTGAACCAGACTGATCGTACTTGAATCACTACTCCATGTTCGTCATGTAAGCACGTGTCGCACCTGTAACTATTATCCTCTAGAAACATGGCCGCCTAAACATTACACTTTAGCGCTCTTGGTGGTAGTGCAATCCACTGGTTTGGGTGCTAAGGAGTAGTTTGGTTGTGCCCACTCCAACCCTTCTTAACAAGCTTCTTTCCAATCTTCCAAGACAATCATAACCCTACAAGCGACCTCTCTAAAGGACTTTTGATGGAATTGTTCCCACTCCAACCTACCTTACAAACTTCTTTTGTCGATTTGCACACTAAAAAACTATGTCGTTCATTTTCCCATTGATACAGACTACCCACACATTCTTACACCCCTAAGAACCCTCAAAGAATTACTTTAACTTTATTTGACACTTTTAAATTCCAATTTTTTTTCCAATTACCCAATACATGTAAGTTACACGAGTCAATTACATTCTCTATTATATGGTGATACGAGAACTTCACATAGTAGCAACCGTCTCTACTAAGTCTCCAAATCGGTTAATCTTGCGCTTCATTATTAAAAAGATGAATTTTTAGAATTTCTGAAGCATATCTGACATTAAACATCTCGTAATAATGTCTTCTCTCCTCTGATGGTTCGAATGGTCAATCAGTATGACTACACATCAGTTCTCACTACCAAGTAGGGATATGATTGTGACAAAAGCATTTTCACATACTTTCAACCAAGATTGTTTCTAAATACTTATATGTTGTCTATCACCAATATACCATTTTAGACCTGCCTTCATCACCACATGGGAAGTATAGATATTGCGCCATACATAATTTGGGTAATGCCCAACACGGGTTTCCAATAACCCCTCTCCTGAAAAATATTTAACTTTGAAGAATCGAAAAACTACAATATTTAATAGTTGGTAAAATAGTAAAAAGAAATTAAGGGTATATTTGACATTTTTAAAAATTGGTGAGGTTATAGTGTAAAATTTTCAATTTCAAATTGTTAAAAATAAATAGAAGGCAAAAATTTACAACGTCGTTTAACAGAACCTGCCGGAAGAAAAAACCAGCTACCATTGCAAGGGTTTAACAGAACCGTCACTCAGGTGAACGATGAAGATGACAGTGGAACCAACCTACTCTCCAAGTCCAACTCCCAAAGAAGAAGTCGAATGGGTCCCACTCCCAAAACACCCTCTCTTCACCTCCATCTCTCACGGCGGTTCCGTCACATTTTCCCGAAACCTACTTGCTTGGGACGGAGCCTCTCGCCTTTATTTCTGGGACTCCAACAATAACTGCCTTCATCGTCTATCTCTTCGCCTCGGCGATCCTGATCCTACTTCCGTTCTCGCCGCTTCTCCCTCTAAGGTCCTTCTTTCTTCTCTTTGCAACTTTGAAATTAGGTTTTTGTAGAACGAGAAATTAGGAATGTAATCAAATGTTAATCAATATTTGCAATTTGCGATGAATTTGAATAGGTGTTGCGAACGGATATTGTGCTTGACTTTGATGTTCATAGAATCTCCATCAATAGGAATGGAACAGCGATACTTCTTTTCGGTTCTGAAAGACTTTGTGTTATGTATCTTTATGGACGCACATCTAAGAAGGACGTAAATTTGATTTGCAGGTACATGTTCAGCTCATTGATCTTCTAGCACTAGGGGTTTATGATTGATTTGTTCTAGTTAACATGTTTCGGTTTTTCTTTTATATCTGTTGTTTAGTGAATATGAATAAATTGTCATTTTAATATAGTTCTAGTTTAGTTCAGAGGTGTATTGCATAATTTAGTGTTGTCAAATAGCAGCTATAACATAGTGGAATTTGAACAAATTACTATTGTTCTGCAATAGCCGTTATAGCAATGTAGTATAGCGGAATTTGAACATGACTCATGAGTGTAATTATTTATATTTTGATGTTGCCTAGAGTTAAAAACTTTTCCTTACCATCTTAGAGAGTTGTGTATACATGTTTTTGGGGATTTATTTTTGCAGGACTATTACTGTTGGTTCTCAAACACATTCCCTTGGAAACAATGATATTCGTGTATTGGAAGCATTATGGCACCCTTACAGTGATACCCATTTGGGTATCCTTTCTTCCGACTCAGTTTTTAGGTAAGCTTTTTATGTTAACATTCTTTTATCTAAACACATGTTGGTGTGGGATATTGTTTATTTACTGCGTGATTATGGTGTGATGTGTGAAGAGTGTATGTTGGTTGTTCAAAGGGTTTTATTGGTTAATGCCTGACAAGGGAATATATTGGAATAGTTTTAGAAGCGACGGGGAGTTAAGATATGCCGAAATTTTAATACTCCTGAGAGACCACACATATGAGGAAGGAAAGATCAGTATGATATTGTGACAAAATATTCAAAGAAATGTCTTAACTACACTCGTATTAGAAGTTTTTTAATGTTATGATCTGTATTAGTATAAGAGGATAACAAGACTACCTGACACACCCTCTAATTATACGAGTCCATTTTAAAAAATATTCCACGCAACCATTAGCTTATAAGTATATGTCTGACTGCTAAAGACTCTTTATGCTTATATCTACTATATCATATTTTTATTTTATTTTCTTGGCTTTTGATTGGATTATTTCTTATGCATAAAATGTTCATTAACCATAACAAAATGTTTAAACCCCAAGTCCCCAACATTCCATATACAGATGTCTTTTGTTTTGTTTATATACCTTGATTGGATATGTAGATATATAATTAAAAATTATGTTTTCACATTTCTCTCTAATTGCAAACTTGTCTCTGTAGGCTTTTCAATCTGGCGGTGGATCCTTTGCAACCAGAGCAAGAATATTATTTACAGCCTACGGGGCCTGGTAGATCCAGAAATGCCTCATCAATGTGCCCAGTTGGTTTCTCTTTTGGCGGAGAGCACTTGTGGGACAGGTTTAGTGTAAGTTCTGCGGATATTCTGTTCAACTTAAGATTTGGATATTCTGATTAGACCATTTTCCCCTTCATAATGCACAATTATAGTCTATCTGATTTTTCGCAGTCCTTGCATTTGTTATACATTTTCATTTCCCTTTTTTTTTTGTTAAAGAGATTGCTGCATTGTAGCCTTGATCATGTGGGTATTATGCTTTGGAAGTTATTTTATTATCGATGATATTTCTAAATTTGTTGTATATAAACCATTTAAGAGCTTTCACTTAATAGTCTAAGCTTTTGACAGAGTTGGTCATGGATGCATTGGCACAGTATAGCCTTATTTGATCCATGACTAATTGACACAACCTAGTAGGAAAAGTTTTCTGTTGTAATAATCTTCGTATTCAAAAACTTCATTACAGAAAGATTCCTTGATCTTTGAGGTTACTTTGCTATATCAGTAAGTATTCATATACTATATTTTAATCACTAGCTACTTAAATTTTCAGTTTTAAATATTTTGCTTTTGAACTATTGAACAGGTTTTTGTTGCATTCAGCGATGGGGCTATCTATTTAATTTGCCCTGTTGTTCCATTTGGAAGGTATTTTACTGATCTTATTTTACCCATCTGCATCTTTCCTTGATATGATTAATATGGCATGGAATATTTGACGGAAATTGCATTACTACATCAATGTCTGGGTCATTTGTAGTGTCCATTAGGTTTATGTTACAATTTAAATGCTGTTATTTTCTTTCAATTGATCACATGTTACTCATTGATACTTCCACATTTGTGGCTATTTTCTCTGCTTATCCACAGTCTCATCAAATGTGAATCTCTATTAGAATTACACAATGATGCTCATACATTTGGGCTAATATCAGCCAACTCTGTAGCGGCTAGTAATTCAAAGTTGGCAATCTCCTGGCTAGAAGCAACATTTCCTGAGTTACAGCATCAAGAAACTGAAGGAAACAGCTTGTCTATGCTAAGAGCTCATGCTTATGCTGTATTTGATGCATCTCTTGTCTTGCAGGTATACTTATATTCAAAGTTAGACTCTTGTGAGCTGTATCATAAATAGATGGAAAATTCCCTTTCGACAGTATGTAGTTGCAATGTCTAAATAATATGACTACTTCTTTATCTTTTGTTTTCTAGGGACCTCTGCGAAGAGTAGGTCAGAGTGGAAATGAAGATTTGGTCGGTCGTAGTGCTGAATGTGAGGGTCGTGCTGTTAGTTTTCTCTACAATTCAGTCAGCAAAGACTCTATCTTGGTGACTGCCTGGAGTGGTGGGCAATTACAGATAGATGCTCTAGCTGATGAAATCCAACCTGTTTGGAGTGTTGGCAGTCCACCTCGTCTTCGTCTTGATTCCCACGACGAAATTCTTGGCCTTGCTATGATTTGTGAATCAATTTCTGGCAGTCGTCAGGAGAAGCTTGATCATAATGCCGGGTTGGTTAATCCACCCCCTTTGCTGAGATTGGCTATTGTTGATTTGGCTCTGCCACGAAGAGCAGAAAACAGTTATAATATTGCATTGGTCATTGATACCCTTATGCCAGAGAGAATATATGCCCTTCATGATGGAGGGATTGACTCGATAGTGTTGCATTTTCTTCCATTTACAAGTCAGACAAATGGAAAGGATGATACAATGAAGACACCTTCTGTACATCCTGTTCTAAACACTTGCCAGAGTGGATGCACTTCAGAGCCTTCACTCTGCGGTTTTGTGTCATTGTCAGATTCATTTGGATATTCCTGGATTGTAGCTGTTACCCATTCTCAAGAATGTGTTGTGCTTGAGATGAAAACTTTGAACCTCTTGCTTCCGTTAAGTATTGATATGGAGAAGAATCCCATTCAATCAGAGGGGCAATCAAAAGAGAGATATATACAACCAATAATTAGCAAAGAACTACTTAGTGGGCCCAAGGAGGTAATTATTCCATGGGCCTCTCAAAGTTTACGTTCAGTTGCAGCTGACTCAATTGAAGGCCGATCAACATTGCACCAGTATTTCAAGTTGTTTCATGAAACTTATGTGGAATATGCACATAAGGTAGGACTACCATGTCATCCTTGCTTTTGCTGTGGTTGAATTCTGTTTCCTCAAATTGACCTGCCATATTTTTTTTTATATTTTCTAAAACTGGGCCTCATGAAGTCACCATCTTGTTCTGTTTGCTTTTGCATGAATATGCGCTTAGTTTTATTTGACATATTATTTAATTTTTTCTCTAATAACTAATAAGATTTGGCCTCAGCTGAAATAATAATTTTAGGCCAAAAGAGTCATTAATATCTGTAATGAAGGATTATTGTAGTTTAAATTATTGACCATAGTTTTTTTCAAATGATGAAAAGTTATTATTGATGAGAGAAGAGACTAAACGTAGTGTTGCAGAGATGTGAGTGTTATATAGTGATGAGTGGTTACACATTACAATATACAATTAGAAATACAAGCTTTGAAGTGAAAATTGGGGTAGACCCAAATGTACAAAAGATGGTAGAGTATCGTTTAAGGTGGTTTGGGCATGTGGGAAGACTCTTCAAAACATTGTAAGGAGAGTTGACTAGATGGAGAATAGTTCAATAGGTAGAGGTACAGAGAGACCAAAGAAAACGACAGACCAAACCATCAGAGATTTAGAGGCAAATAGGCTATCTTTATACTCCATACTTGGTAGGATTTTATTGCGTTGATTGACTATGTAGTCCACCACACCTAATGGGAAAAAACTTTGTTCTCGATGAGAATAGAGTTATTGATGATCACTTGTGTTATATCTTTGAATAAGAGCATCTCTTTAGAATATATTAGAGGTGGTGTATCATTGACAAATTATGTGAATTAGTTAGTTCAGTCAAAGTTAGTCCATTAGTTCTATATTATGCCTTTTGAAAATAACAGTTGGCTCTCGTTTATTGCATATACTTTCCTACTAGGTGCATCTGGAACTCAAGCATCATGCGCCTCAGTTGAAGAAAATCATTAATGATCAACATTCTCGATTAGGTGATGCACAGCAGAAACTTTTGAAAGTTGAGGAGAAAGAGTCTATATTACAGAAAACGGTTGATCGTGTAACTCAAATGCACAATTCTTTGGAGGAGCGCTTACAACGATTAAGGAACTTACCTGGTGCTCACAAAAAACCACTGTCCAGAGCAGAGCGACAGTTTAAGTCTGAACTTGGTAATGGATGCTTGATCCCTCACTTAAGTGTTTGTCTATAACTGTTAATAGAACTTCGAATCTTTTTTTTATAAAACTTTTAGCATTTAATGATTTGCAATAGACATATGCTTTTCCTGTCAACTCCTCCTCTGGACCTTGACAAGTCCAATCTCTCATTTTCCTAGCCTTAACCCCATTCCTGTCTCTGCATTATCAAGTTGTAATCTCTATCTATTGATAGTTTTTTAGAAGTACTTAATCACACCCTTATTTTTTCCAGACCACTTCAAGGAAGTTGAGTTGGATGCTTTGCATTCTTCTGTTGAGGCGCTAAGTGCGAGGCTGAGAAGGCACACACAAGCTTCAAAAGCTATTCAACAACAAAAGAAAATGCCAGGGAAGAAAATTGGTGCTGGAGATGACCAGATATCCATACTCAAATCGTCGCTTGAAAAACTTTCACTTGTAAATACTGAAAATTCAAAGAAAGTTAAGCTTGTTGAGTCCACATTGAGTAACAAAGAAAGAATCAGTGGAGAATCCAGTCTTCCTATGCTTAAAAACAGTTAGTATTTACCATCTGCGACACGGTGTGGTTCTCAGAATTAAGCTCCTATTGTTTGTAGTGTCACCATTTTTGTCACCTCAATCTGCCTCACCCAAGATTGTTTCACAGAAAGATAAGTTGGAAAGACAATTAACATATGTATTTACATTACAAATTTGTTTCATGTTAAAGGGAAAAAGAAGCAAAATTTGTATGTTGAATGTATTGTATCTGTAGCTAACTTCCTTATTAATTGTCAGCATCAGAAAAGAAATTCCACCGCATTAGTAATTAATTTTTTGAAATGGAACGTGCACACATGCTTTTCAAACTGGCTTCTCGGAGGCTCTAACTACTAAAACAATGATAGGAAACCTAATTAAAAAAAGGGAAAAAAAAAGTATTATTGATTGAAATTGAAATATTACAGAAGACTAACTCATTAACCCCAGAGCAAATACTCCTTATAGAAATGATGTCTCTATGCCCAACCTTGAAGGTTCTAATAGAAAATATGCAGAATGATAACTTCTCTTCCAACACTACCTCTTAAAACTAACTCTCCCTCTTTCTCTAATTTGTCTTTTGAATAACTTTAATTGGACTTTGGACAATTGGGCCTACAACATAGATACTATAAGAAACCCATCACTACCTCTTAAAACTAACTCTCCCTCTTTATTTAGTGTATGTGCTGCAAACGTGTCTATACAGTGGTGTCCAATTTCTTCCAACTTCTCACTATACATTATTAGGATAGTGTGAAAAAATATGAGAAGAGAATACGCGCAATATCTTGCGTTATCAAAGCAAGTGTCACTTTAGTGATAAAAAAAAAAAAATCATTAGCAGTAGCTGAAATGGATAATTGATCTATCTGGTCAATTTATGTTTGTCGCGACAGGAACATTCTTAGGACTTAAGAGAGTAATAATTGAGTTCAACAGACGTGTAATTAATTCTAACTTATGATAAATTGGTAGAGAATGCAGGTTAGTTTTAATAGAAAAATAACTTTTAACAGTTGATATGAATTATTATTATTATTATTATTATTATTATTATTATTATTATTATTATTATTATTATTATCCTTCCTTGGATATGTCAAAATTCTGGTAAAATTTATTGGCTGTGAAACATAAATATGAGAGAATTGATTAAAATCATATACAAAATTCTAAACTAGTTGATAAAATTTTATTAATTATTATTACATATATTGAATGGAGATGAACTGATCTATACTCTCAGCTTTCTTTTATCCTCCTTGTATCTCCCGTGTTCCCAATTCTCATGCTTGATCTTGATCCTTCTCTCCTCCTCACTATAATAGGATA
>NC_021164.2:58812984-58831434 GCF_000331145.2 Cicer arietinum | reverse complement strand
AGCAGGAATCCAACTGCCAAATTAATTCAAACATTACTGACTTAAGAAACCAATCAATACTTCATTGTTTGATTATATTGATGAAATTACTCTAACATGTCAACCTTAACAAGCAAAATGTTCCTACCTGAAGCGAGTGACGATGCGGTGAAGGAAGACCGAAAGTACAACCCTAGCAAGCTCATAGCCAGGGCACAACCTTGGTCCTCCTCCAAATGGTGTATATACATTCACAGGGCTTGCTACAGCTTCCGAGTTATTCTGATCAATTTTAATCATAAATTATTATAAGTAACTGAAAAATGTGACTCAACATAACATTAATTAGAAGAGCAATAAAAATTAATGATGTACCTGCCATCTCCATGGATTAAAGGTGCGTGCGTCTTTGAAATGTTGTGGATCCAAATGCACAGCACGAAATGATGCAAACACCTTCCATCCCTTAGGAATAGTGTAACCTATATTATTACAAAGTTGTAAATTGATATGTTCTTTGTCTATTAGTATATTATGTGTTATTATTCACTATATAGTCCATATACTTTTATTTTTGTTTTGTTTATTTGTTACTACCTTTTATGTCGATGTCTGTTGTTGCTCTCCTAAATATCCCACCAATTATGTTTGCCACCCTTAAGGTCTCATTCACAACCTGTATAAAGATACTATTAGTATTGATAATTTTGATTATACCTTTACTGATATTATTAACCCATTGAGGATTAATTGAGTTATTATATACTTACGCATTGAGTAAATGGCATTGACTTGTAATCTGTCCACTCTAGTGCTGCCTCTGGCTCACTCCTTGCTCTGATTTGTTCATGCTCTTCCTGCAAGACAGACACAATTCATCGATCAATGGAAACTCTAGTTTCAACTATATCTAATCAGTGACAGTGACAGTGACACTAATATATTGGAACACACAATGGTTTCTGAACTTTGTTCCTATGAATTTTGGATAATGTAATGTGAAAGACAATGGACGACGTTTGTCAAAAATATAAGTTAATAATTTTCTTCATTTAATTACATCAATTTGATAAATTAAATTTTACAGACACATTCATTTTCCTTTATTTTTATCAATTAAAATCAATCAAGTCATTATTTCAATTATAAAGATCATAAGAAGTTTCAGGAATAAAATTTCAGACTACTTTATAGGTCTATAGTGAACCACCAATATTATGTCCATCTTAGCATCCACTTATCATGCGGTCCATGTTAGCCTTGACCTTCATTTAATTACGCCCGTGTGATCCAAAATAGTCATTGAAATCAGAGCCCCACAATTTCCTATACAATGGGACAGTCGGACAGATTCAACCGAAGGGGTCAAGTAGATTAATTGCATGTTTGGTTCAACAACAAGAACAATTAATTATAATTAACAAGAACAATTAATTATAATTAACAGTGAGTTAAAATAAGTTATGTTTGAATATATACATTAAAAATAAATCATTTTAAAAATTACGTTTGAAATCAAATGTTAGGTATGATTATTTAAGTTAAAATCAATTCTATTTAATTACACTTAAATATATTAAAATAAAATTTATACTTCTAAAATTAATTTTAAGGTATCCTAAAGGTGGAAAGTTTTACACCTCCAAATCGGTACTGATTTGGCAGCAGAGTAAATTCTGCACAAACCAAGTTCTCTTATTTTCTGCAAAGTGCAGTGTACAGAGATGATGCAGGGTGGCAAGGTTGTTTGGGTCTTTTGACCATACCGACAAACGGATCCGGTCAAAAAGACCCAACACGAAGCGTGCGCTATGGTAATAATTTTGAAACTTGATTGGACCATGTCTCTCCTTATAATTTGTTCTTGGTTACTAGTGGAGTATGTCTACAGTTTTCTGCCATCTCTCCACATGCGGATCGAATTTATTTTTTATTCAGAGTGATTAATATACATTTTGTCTAAAAAAGTATAATTATACATTTGAATAGACAATTTCTATGGTATTTTTGAAAAAGAACTGTTAATTGGTATTTTTAAATTTTTAATCAATAAATGTGTTAATTTTTCTCACAGTATTTATATATTAAATTGACTAAATTATTTGTAGCATACATTTATTTTTTTTAATTTAATTTCCTTAAATTTAATAAATTACTTTCCTGAATTTTTTTATTTTAATTAAAATTAAAATTTTTATCAAATTAAAAATTCATAGCTATTTCTCTTCCTCTCGCTAAATCGTTCCACCACTAAAGAAAATCATTCTCTTTTGTTGTTCTTCCGCTGTCATAAGAAGACCTCTTTACCATTCTTCCACCATCACGAGAAGATGCCTTTTCTTTGTCACACCCAATTCGCTCGTGTTTGTATCAATGTCAGTAGTCAACTACGCACCATCATCGTCAGGTAGTTGTTTCTAGGTTTATCTTTGATTCTTAATAAACTATTAACGGAGAAAGATGATGAAAAACGACTGAAGAAGCTGATGAAGAACGACAGATAACAAGAGGAGAACAACACATTATTTTTTGTATATAGTTTAATAAATAAATATTAATTATTTCAAAACAAAATAAAAATATAAAACTTCAAAATTAGGTTGTATTAAATTTAAAACATGATCAGACTTATTCATAAATAATATCTCATTAACTTATTAGCGATTTAATTAAGTTATTAGTGATTTAATTTGATAATATCAAAAACATAAAAGTCATAATTTGAATAAAGGATAATCTTATTATGTATGCTCACCCGTAAAATGAAATTACATATGAAATAAATGTTGTCACAAAAGTAAGGACCCAAAAGTAAGGACCCAGATTCTCTATCACCAACTGCAAGTAATCAAGTTGTACAAGTTGTAAGTGAATGTCTACTTGATTGAAATTAAATGACCCTAATATCAAATTTGGTAATTTTAATTCAAAAATAATATTGAAACTTGTGCTTTTAACTTTTTAAAAGTATAAAAGTTGTTATTTTCAATGTAAAATTTCTATTTTTAATTTTTAATAAATATTTTTAGAGTTAAAAATATTTGTTAATATGATTCATTTAAAATAATTAAAATTTATTTTTAATCTCGACCATTTTATCTTTATGGATGCGTCCCACAATCACAAATTCAATTTCCAAATAAGTCTATATAAATAATATAATGAACATAAAAGACTTAAGTAAAAAATACTCCATCTCCATTTTACAATGAATGATATTTTTTTAACTATTTGATATTCATTTTAAATGAAAGTTTAAAGAATTAATTCAATAATAAGAATTTGACCCTTTAATTTTAAAAAATTTTCTCAACATCAAAATAATTGATTTATTTGTAAAAGTTAACTATTTCAATTTTCAATACACTTTTTTATCATTTAATTAATACTACTTACATATTCTCTAATGTAATATTTCTCTTTCAGTTATGACATTAATAACAAGAATAATTTAATAAAAATAATATTCTTTCTTTTAGTTATACATTTTTTTAATGTATAAAATAATGAATAACTCAATTATTTTAAACAAATAAAGCAATAAATAGTATCATTTTAAATAATATGTCCACCAATTTGCGTATCGGAAATTACTTTGTCTTTCCAATTGCATTAAAAATTTAATTTAAAAAAACTTATTGGCCCATAATCAATTTTTATGAATATTAAATTTATTTGTAATATATGATCCTCCATTCCTCTCACTTTCACGTAAATAAAAAAAATTATATAAATGAAAGAAAAAAAATACATTTACTAATATTCTTGTCAGGAAAAAAAAATTAGTGAATTCATTGTTATCTTTAATGTGAATTGAAAGATATCAATGTATTGAAAGTGATTCATGTAATATTAATTAAATGATACAATTAAAATAAATAATTAATATTATATTAAAAATTGAAATTGTTGTTTATTTTCGAGCAACTTTTTTTCAACTAGGTCACTCTTGAGAATATTAATTAAAAAATGTAATTAGGAACCTAATTTAAATTTAAATTTTACATAATTAATTGATAGGAGTATTATATATTTATAATTCACTCTTATTTAAAATATTAATTATAATTAATTATATATTTGCCAAAAAAAATCACTCCTATCAAATAATTATGTAAATGTAATGATGATCCTAATTTAAATTTTAAAATGAAAAGTTATTATTATAATTTAAAATATATTCAAATTAAATTTACAAAAATAACTTTTAAATACTACTCTAAAATAAAATATAAATAAAAAATAATTTAAAAATTGATGTATTTATTTTTATTTTTAATTAAATATATCAATTTTTAAAAATATTATTTTATTTTGTTGTGAGTATTTTGAAATAGTTTTAGTATCATATAGCTAAATATTTTGTAGACATTAATACATCTTGTGTATATCTTGAGAAAGATAGAAATGAAGAGAATGATATGTTGATATATAAAAAAAAATTGTTAAATTAATGCAAAAAAATTGAAATGCGAAAGTAGATTAAACATCGAACATAAGCAGAAAAGTAAATCCTAGGTAAGAGGTGCAGAGCGTAAGAGAGGATTGGATCAGATAAGAAAACGAAGTTTCAAAGGAAGCATCCCCACACGGGTGGAGTGGATCGTGGATATGGATATGCTCATGCTGGTGGGGTTTCTAGCACCCACAACCATACGGTCTAGCCTACTTTTGAATCACACTTACAACATTTTATCAAAAGATGGACAATTTTATGTATCAACCAAAAAATGTTCTTTTCACAGAAAAGTAAAAAAAAAAAAATTGTAATTGTGTAGTGTAGGTACATCAAATAAACATGGATTAATTTTTTTACTCAAGAAATTTTGATTAATTAATATTTTAGATAGTATCATTTAAAACTTTTGTACACATTAATAAATATAATAATTAAAAGAAATTATTTTATGAAACTACCGTTCTTAATTATTGATAAATTTTTTAACTATTATTAATATAAATTATAATAATATTTTAAAAATTATATATATAATCATCATTGAAGAATGGTATAGAAAAAATAAAATAAAATTGCATTTATTTATTTTAAAATAATATTTTTTATTAAAATGTAATTTATTCTGAGACAAACAAAATACTATAATGACAAATCATACATGTCAAGGTAGTACAAGAATCTTATTTAATATCATAATAATGACTATCAAAACACAATAATTTATTGAGTGATCAAATTTTATTACTTATTTTATAGAGATCATGAAAGGAGACGGTGAAAATAATCAATCAAAATATTTGGTTTATTTTCTACTTTTACTCTCGTACTATTGATCATATGTATCTCCCATAGGTAGTACGATCCAGGCATCCCTTCCATTTTAATTGACTTTTTAATACAAATTATTGTGTAATTCTCATTATCAATTTCATTAAAATAATTATTTATTTTTTGTGTTATTGTTTCCATAATTGTTATTGTGGAGTATATATAACACTCAATCGCATTAATATGAAAATATTTTTTTATAAACATGTTATAAATATTCACTGTTTTATTTTTTACTCAACTAAGTATTCACTTGTTGTTTGGTATACATGTGAATTTTTTTCTCCCAACTAATATATTAAAGAATAAATTTTATAAAACTAAAAATATGAATTGGAAATTTTTATAATAAAAAAAAGGAATATGAAGGGGTAGGGAATTTCATGATCTCATAAATAATCAAATAAAGTAAAAGATAGGAGTACATACCTTGAGTTGTGCCAAGGCTAAAGGAGTCTCAGTGAGGAACTTGACGGCAAGAGTCATTATAGTAGAAGTTGTTTCGTAACCAGCAACGAGCAAAGCCAACATAAAATCCACTATTTCCTCGTCACAAAAGTGTTCACCTGAAGCCAACAATGCTCCAAGCATGTCATTCTTTTTCTCTTCGCTTATAATGTCACTCTCTTTTCTCCTTTGCCTCACAATCATTGTCAGTTCCTCTGCCACCTTCCTTCTTGCCTAAACAATCAAATTTCAAATAGTACTATAATTTAGCTAACCAAAATATAAATAAATAATACAAATAAAAAAAATTGTTATTAGTGTAAAATAATCATAAATTACGTTCAATAAAAATGTAGTATATCACAGTTACAAAATAAAATATAAAAAGTTACCTCAACAAAAAAATATCAATTATCCAGCAAATTAGACTAATTAACCAAAAAATTATTTTTAAAAAAATGTTAATTTAAAATTTTACATCAAACAAAATGAAGAAGTTAATTAGACAAAATTAAGGTGCATGAACCTTGATGGCTCTGCGGTAGGTGGTAGAGAAAAGAGGGAAAGGTAGAGTGAAAAATCCTTCAATAACAAGCATGTACTCTTTCCTTAAACTCTCAGTCCATTCATCTGGATCGAAGCTCATCAGTTGTTTCACTGTCAGCTCAAATGTTATCTGCAACAAGTAATTAGTTAATTACTACAAAAAAAAATCATTTAAATACACATTTTTAGCAATTAAAGTAATAAAATTTTGGAAAAAAAATTACTAATTACAGTAATACTAATGAACATTTGTAAAATTTGAATTTCATGCTACAAAGTTATAAAAAATGAAATTTTACATTTCATTAACAAACTATCAAAAAAAAAGAAGAAAAAAAAATCATTTTTTTTAACATGTCATATCACATTAATTCATATACATGCATGCTAGCCCTCTATGATGATGACCTAATGTTGTATATTGAGAATGATTATTCTCCCTTGTAGCAGGAAAACCTTTTCAGTTAAGTTAACGTGATGCAAGGATTATGTGCAAGGGAATTGGACATATTGTACAGAACCATGGAATCTGAGTCATCATTTACATCACGTACATCAACATCACAATCACATGCCAACACGTATTAATAAACTAATAATTAATTAAAATCAACTATCTCTAACCAACGCAAAATTGAATAAAATATAAACAGCACACCATTTTTTTTCAATATAATTGAATTAAAAAAAGTGCTTAATTAAATTAAATAAATGATAAATTTATTCGTAGTCAAAATTGTGGTTGTATGCAATTAATCACGCATTAGTATTGCAGGCGTGGGAAAAATTGGGCAAGTGTCGATGAAACATTTTTTCAATATAAAAATTAAAAAAAAAATAGAAAGGAAAAAAAACGTAGGTATACCATTAACTTAGATCTTTTAAAGACTCAAATCTAGTTAAACACTTGGAGAAAAGTATACCATTAACTTATAGAACAATAAAATCAAAGATCCAGACAATAAAACTATAAATAAATTAGTACCAAAAAATCATAAATAAATTACAGAGAAAAAGCTGGCCCAGGCCCACCACACACAACACATAGACATGATGATTATGGTAACGAATGAATTGAGCTATTCAAACCTGAGTTAACTCAGTACATCTGCAGCTTAATGAATTGATAATTTAGGAAAGTTAACAAAATTTGATTTAATTTTGTATTTATAAGAAAAATAAAATATTTAACTTTTGAGAAAACTAATTGAATTGAATTAATGAACTAACCTTCTTGGCCTCCTCCATAAGAAAAACCCGGTCGGACCACGAATCCAAGTTGAGCCGGATGAGCCGGTCTATATCAAAGAGAAGATGATCCTTAATAATAGAAGAATTAGCGAAGCTCATAGTGAGAGAATGCATTCTCTTATGAAGAGAACCTTTCATGAGAAGTAGCGAGTGTTTTCCAAGAAGATTCGATATCGAACCGGGGTAACTACATTCAAAGAGTTTCCCTTCGTTCATAAGAATGAACCGGTTCGTTTCCGGGTCAGCCGAGAAAACTGTCGGTTCACCGAAAACGTGAGTTGTGAAGATTGAACCGTACCGGTTTACTCGTTGGTCGATGAAAGGCTCAGGATTTTCACTCTTGTATGCTGATATGAGCTGTAAGGTTTCTCCGATGAACGGTAAACCGAGACTCCCCGGCGGTAACCGGAGTCGGCGGTAACGGCTCTGCCGGAGAAGGAAGAGAAAGACGAAGAAGACGATCATGATGATTAAGAAGAGAAAATAAGCCATTGGAGTAGAGTAGTGTACTAAAAAGTACTAGTGTATTTATGTGTATATATTGAGAGAGAGAGAGAGAGAGAGAGAGGATAGGTTTGGATGATTTGAACTTTGAAGTGTGTGAATTGTGAAGGAAGGAGCATTAATGGAGGGAGAAGGGGCACACGAGTGGGTGGGGTACCTTTTTGCTCTAGAAGAAGAAAGCGATGTGTTGGAAGAAATAAATGTGGGATATTTTGGAATATGTCACTTTTTTTCTTTCTCTCTTTCTAAAACACTTTTTCTTTTATCTTATTGTGTCTCTAGATAAGACTTTGTTGGGGAAAAGTTTCTCCTTTTATTTTTCTCCTCATACTTTTCTTTTTTCCTTTTTAAACCAACAAGGAAAATTAGTACTTCCTCCACAATTGGTCATCTACTTCCAAAAATATCTGTCTCAAAGTGAATGATGCTTTGAATTTTCGATGCCTTTATTCATTTATTTTGCAGCTCATGTGTATCACCACGCCTTAAGTTTTTTAGTTCAAAGTAGTGGGATTAATGCTTAAATAGGAAGCGAGACATCTGATTTTCTTTTCATTAGTGTTGAACTACCTTTTAAATAGCTCACTCTATAGATCAAACTTGAGTTCTTTTTCTAAGATACAATCATATTGTCAACTCTTCCAGCACCATATTGATTGTATGAATTTTATTTTTTAACTGTACTTTATAATTATTTTACTTTAATAAGTCAATACCTTTCTATTTACCAATAATATATTTAATGAAAACAATTTTGGTAAACGTTGATATCCTTTTAATATGTATCAAATGAATAAATAATCGTAGAATAAATAATGTGAAATAAAAAACATGTCACATATACAACTGTTATTTTTAAATATAAGACTTTATAAATTACATTGCAAAAAAAAATATAGATACATTGATTAGAATATTTTAATTTTTGTTACTAAAGAATATTTTAGTTAAAATAATAAATATGGTTGAAAATTTAATATATATATATATATATATATATATTTGTTCATGCGGTTATTTAATTTAATTTTAGGTGACATTTCAATTTTTTTTATCGATTCAATCTTTTATTTAATTTTAAGTAATAATTTAATCATTTGTATCTTAAAATGTCAACAAAAATTCATCAAAATTTTCAAACAAAATCCATAAAATTAATTATTATCTTCAATATAATGCAAATTTCATCAAATTCATAGCTCAAATATTCAAATAAACTCATATTTTCATTCTTTATTTGATGAATTTGATGTTGTTGGAGATGAAAATATGAGTTTATTTGAATATTGCATTTGATGAATATATGAATTTTCTTGAAATTGATATTGAATTTTATGAGTTTTGTTTGAAAATTTTGATGAATTTTTTAAGTTTTTGTAAAAAAATGATAACATTATTGACATTTTAAGATATAAAAGATCAAATTGTTATTTAAAATAATAAAAGACCTAATTATAAAGAAAAAAAGATAAATTGATGGACAAAAAGGACATAATATTAAAAAAAATATTTACTTGACTCCATATAGTAAAATGTGTGAAAAAAGGATCATAAGGGGCTAATTGATAAAGATCAATGATTTATTAATGAAAAATTTCAATCGCGTAGATCAAATATTCTGGTAGAATGGTCAAAGTAAGTGATGGTATGTATATTTTATTTAAAATAATAATAATAATTGAAATTTATTTAGATATATTGATTTAACTATTAATTTTATTTTATTTCATTAGAGATGGATTATTTTTCTAGGTGCTCACAGTTCTAAACCCAAAGTAGTTTAACAAATGAAATTCTCATTATGGGGAAATAATTTTCAAAATGAGCTTATTGTCGATTCAAAAGAATAATCTTAAAGGAAAGGGAAAAAGAAAATGGAGAGTAAAATAAAAGATAAAAGTGAAATCATAAATAGAATCATTCAAATTCTAATCAATTTAATACATGAGATAACTTTAATTATAAGTTAAATTTTTTATTTTGTGGAAATTATTATTATTTTCATTTTTAAAATAATAATTAACTTAAAAAAATTCATCAAAATAAAATAAATATATTTTAAAAAATAAAAAAACACGACAAAATAAATGGGCATAAGTAAAAGTAAATGGGGCTAAGTTAATGGAAGGAGTAATCTCATCTGACAATAGCAACCTAGGTTGAATCAACAAGTAACTAACCATTTACATAAACAAGTAACTAACTTTATTTATCAAACTAACTAACTATACTTCTACTCAATTATTACAATCATTTTCCCTTTCATATATCAACACCCGCATAGCTAGCTATGAGCATCAGATTGTGGAAGTACCAAGATTTAAGAGACTTGATGAATATACCTGTAATTTATTCCTTACTAGAAAACATAAGGAACCTCGTTAGTAGGCATGGCAACGGGGCGGGGCGGGGGTGGATTTTGCCTCCTCCACACCCGCACCCGACTAATCGGGAAAAATCTGCCCCCGCCTCCGTTTTATAGCGGATGTAAAATTTAAGCATCCATCTCCGCCCGCAACGGGTCTCGGGTTTCCCCGCCCGCACTCGCACCCACTCAAATATATAAAATTATAAATTTAAAAATCATGTTTATTATAATAAAATAATTATTATTAAATAATAATAAAATTAAAAATATTTTATATAAAGATAAAATTATAATTTTTAATATTTTAAAAAATATTAAATATATTAAATAAGTATTTGTATATAAAATTAAAAAATTACAATAATAATACTTGCGGGGCGGGGTCGGGTGCGGGAGCGGGGGGGGTATCACCACCCCCCAACCCCCCCCCCCCCCCCCAATTTTATTGGGGAAAATCCGCACCCGCACCCAATTAAAGCGGGCTTTCCCCGTCCAAATCAAGTGGGTTTGGGTGGGTACCCGCGGGTGCGGATTTTATTGCCATCCCTACTCGTTAGACCATTTTTAAATTGAAATAATAAAAAAATTGATGATACGATTTTAATCTTACTGTGAAAATTAATGATAAAATCATGTGAAATATAGTTGGTGTCTGATCCATGGAAATAAGTTTAAAAATATATCTCTTGATTTTCAAATAGGGTCTATGGTGTATGGTACAAGGTATAGGGTTAGGGTTTATAGTTAAGGGTATAGAGTTTACGGTTTGGAGTTAAGGGTATATGGTATAATATTTAGGGTTTAGGGTGTAGGGTAGTTCCACTATGACAATAAGATAGAAATGAACAATGTATATATATATATATATATATATATATATATATATATATATATATATATATATATTATAATCTCATTTGTCTCTCTCAAATCTTCAGGAAATAAACACATAAAATTCCTATGAAATATTGTGTATATGAAAACATAGTAGTTTTCGCTCTTGAGAATAATTTTAAAATATATCACTTGATTTTAGGATTTAGGATTAGGCTTACGATTTAGCGTTAGGGTATAGGATAAAGGTATTTGGATTAGGGTTTGGGAGGTTTAGGGTTAGGGTATAGGGTTAGAGTTTAGAATTAATGGTACAAGGTTTAGGGTTTGGACTTAGGGTTTGGACTTAGGGTATAGAGTTAAGGGTTAGGATTTAAGATTTAGGGTATATTATTTAGGGTGTAGGGTTTAGGGTTACAGTGAGGGTTATGGTTAAGGTTTAGTGTTAGGTTTAGGGTCAGGGTATTGGGGATTTGGTATAGGGTATTGGGTTTATAGTTTGAGGTTTAAGATTTAGGGTTTATAATTTTATAGTTAAATTATCATTATTTTAATTTTACCATTTTATCGTGTGACCCTATAGGCTACTGATTTTTTTTTTGGTAATAGAAATGCATTATTTTTACCGAATTAATGAAATAATTGATAATATGATTTTCACCTTACCTTAATGACTTATTATTGTGCACTAACTGTCATTTGCTTCAAATGTCTTATATGAACACAAGACTTAAAAGTGTAATCCTTGTTACAATTTAAAGCCGAGGATGTATATTATATTTGAAAGTTAAGAGATATACCTTAAAATCATTCGAAAGAGCAAATACTACTCTATTTTTCAGGATCACGCACGCACAATATTTTACATAACATTTATGTGTTTATCTCTTTAAGAGTTGAGAAGGACAAATGAGAAAATAAATTATCAAATATGTATATATTGTAAGATATATGCCTCCTTGACTATGATTTTGATATAACTTCCAAACATACAATGTATATGCATTATCTGATTAATCTAATAGTTTGGGTTGAGATACATTTCAGGAAAGAATCAAACACTACACTTGGACAAATCTTGGATCTCAAGCAATCAAGCAAAGATTGATCATATCATACAAGGCATGAAGATTGATCATATCATACAAGGCTTGAAGATTATGTGTAAATTTGTCTATTGTTCATAGTATTTATTAGTTAGATTCATCATTATGATTTCACACATCTAATATTTGCCAATTAAAACTGAAATCATAAAATAAGTGTGTTAATCAATCAATTGGGTAATCGATTTTCTGATTCATAGAACAAAGTTTTCATTGAGTTAATCGATTAGCAAATCGATTACTTAAATGTTTTTATCAGACCTGTGTTCTATGATTAAAAGAAATCGATTGGACAATCGATTGATATACTTTTCTTAAGTTACAAGCTTTCTACTAATCAATTAGTTAATCGATTGCACGAATGAATTAGTTCATCATTTATCAGAAACATATTGCATAATCGATTGGCACATCGATTTTAATTAAATATCTGAGTTACAGGGACAAATCAGTCGATTGGAAAATCGATTTGATTAAGTGTCTGAGTTACAGGGACAAATCAGTCGATTGGAAAATCGATTTGATTAAGTGTCTGAGTTACAGGGACAAATCAGTCGATTGACAAATTGATTTGATTAAGTGTCTGAGTTACAGGGAGAAATTAGCCCATTGTCAAATCGATTATGTTAATGAAAGTGAATTGACTGAGTAATCGATTGTTTGATCTCGCATTTTGAACAAAACAATTATAATCGATTATTCAATCAACTCTGAAATGAACTGGGTATCAGTTTCTGATATATGCATTAGAAAAATCGATTAGCAAGTCGATTCGTTCATCTATTTCAAGAATTTCAAGAAAAACAAGAAATGCGAAATCGATTGATCTGGTAATACGCATTAATAAAATCGATTGGAAAATCGATTTGTCTGAATTTTTTCTGAAACTATATAAACTGAATCAATCACAATTTTTAAACATATAGAAAGAACTGAAAGAATTTCATTAGCTTTTCAAAAAATACACTTTGAGAAAAATTATTGTAACTCACAAACATTATTGGCAAATACTTAGTGTGAGAGTTCATTGTGATTGAATCAAGTGTTTTAGTCTTTTTGAAAGAACCATCTTTGTAAAAGAAAGATAGTGGAAATCCAGTATTGTGAAACTGGTGGTCATCTTTTAGAGTGTGTGTGATCATCTAAAAGAGATCTCAATCTGATCTTGCTAGAGCTTGGTGATTAGTTCTTAAGGATAGATTGGTTGTTGTTGTAGATTGATGTTGAGTTAGATGTATAGGCATTGAAGTGCTGGAAAGTCTGTAAACATACTCAAATTATTTCTAGTAAAGGCTGAAATCAGTAACTGATTTCAGGACTGGATGTAGACTATCGAATAGATAGTTGAACCAGTATAAAAATCCATGGTGCACACTTCTCTATCTCTATACTCTTTATCTTGATAATACATGTGTTCTTGAATCTCAATTTTGAATAAGATTTGAATCTATTATTGTTAAATTGAAATTATATATATATATATATATATATATATAATCTTATGTATGTGTGATGCATGAAAACATGGTAGTTTTCGCTCTTGAGAATAATTTTAAAATATATCTCTTGATTTTTGGTTTCAGGGTTAGGGTATATGGTAATAGTATAGGGTTAAGGTTAGGGTTAGGTGTAAAATATATGGTTAGGCTTAAGGGTTTAGGTTAGGGTTTATGGTTTGGGGTTTAGGAGTTAGGATTTAGGGTACAAGGTGTAGATTTTAGGGTACAAGGTTTAAGGTTAGGGTTTAGGATGTATGGTACATGGTATAGGGTTTATAGTTAAGGGTATAGGGTTAGGGTGCAAGGTTAAGGTTAAGGTTAAGGGTATAAGGTTTAGGGTATAATGTTTAAGGGTAGGGTTATGGTTTAGAGTAAAATTTTCACTATGATAGTAAGATAGAAATGAACACTACATATATATTCAGTAATCTCATATGTCATTCTCAACTCTTCAAGAGATAAATACATAAAATTCCTGTGAAATGTTGTGCATGTGTGACGCATGAAAATATAGTAGTTTTTGCTCTTGAGAATAATTTTAAAATATAACTCTTCATTTTGGGGTTTAGGATTAAGCTTAGGGTTTAGGATTAAGGTATATGGTTTATGGGTAGGGTTAGGTTTAGGGTATAAGGTTTTGGTTAGGGTTTATGTTTTGGGGTTTAGGAGTTAGGGTACATGGTTTAGGGTTATGGTATAGGGTTAAGTGTGTAGGGTACAAGGCTTAGGGTTATGATATAGGGTATAGGGTGTATGGTACTTAGTGTAGGGTTAGGGTCCATGGTTTATGGTTAGGACATAGGGTTAAGGGTTTGGGTTTAAGGTTTAACGTACAATGTTTAGGGTGTAACGTACAACCTACAATGTTTAACGTACAATATTTAGGGTACATGGTATAGGATTTAGGGGTAAGGGTTTATGTTTAGCGTGACAATGAGGGTTAAGGTTAGCATTTAGTGTTAGGGTTAGGGTTAGGGTATTAGGGATTTGGTATCGGGTATAGGTTTTATGGTTTGGGTTTAGGAGTTAAGGTTTATGCTTATGGTTAAGGTTTGGGGTTTAGGAATTAGATTTTAGACTTAGGGTTTGGGTATAGGGTTTAGGAGTTTGGTTTTAGGGTACATGGTATAGAGTTTAGGGTTAGGGTATAGGATTTAGGGTGTATGGTACATGATTTAGGGTTATGATTTAGAGTTAAGGGTTTAGGGTTAGAGTTTATGGTTTAGGGTTTAGGGTTTATGGTATAAGGTTTATGGTATAGGGTGAAGGTATAGGGTTAGGGTTTATGGTTTGGAGTTTATAGTTTGGTTTTAGGGTACAGGGTATAGAGTTTAGGGTTAAGGTATAGGGTTTAGGGTGTATGGTACATGATTTAGGGTTAGATTTAGAGTTAAGGGTTTAAGGTTTTGGTTTATGGTTTCAGGTTTATGGTATAAAGTTTAGTGTAAATGTTCCACTTTGATAGTAAGGTATAAGCGAACGCTTTAGGGTTTGGGTTTAGGCTTAGGATAAAGGTATAATGTTTAGTGATAAAGTTTAGGTTAGGCTATAGTGTTAGGGTTAGGGTTTACATTTGGGGTTTAGAGTTAGGGTTTAGAATATAGGGTATAGGGTTAATGGTGTAGAGTTTAGGGTTATGGTTTAGGGTTTATGGTACATGGTTTAGGGTTTGGGTATAGGATGTAGGGTTTTAGGTATAAGATATATGGTTAGGATTTAGGGTTAGGTTTACGGTTAAGGTTAGGTTTGGGTTTAGGGTATAGGGTTAAGGTTAGGTTTGGGTTTAGGGTATAGGGTTAAGTTTAGGTTTAGGGTTAGGGTTAGGGTTAGGATTTGGTTTAGGTTTAGGGTTAGGGTTTGGTTTAGGATTGGGTTAGGGTTAGGGCTATCGTGAGGTTTAGGGTTTAGTGTTAGGGTTAGGGTTAGGGTTTAAGGTTATGGTTTAGGGTTATGGTTAGGGTTTAGGGTTTAGGGCTTAGGGTTTAGGGTTTAGGGTTTAGGGTTTAGGGTTTAGGGTTTAGGGTTAGGGTTTAGGGTTAGGGTTTAGGGTTTTGGGTTTAGGATTTTGGGTTTAGGGTTAGGGTTAGGGTTAAGGTTTAGGGTTAGGGTTTAGGGTTTAGGTTTAGGGTTTAGGGCTAGGGTTTAGGGTTTAAAGTTAGGGTTAGGGTTTAGGGTTAGGGTTAGGGTTAAGGTTAGGGTTTAGGGTTTAAAGTTAGGGTTAGGGTTTAAAGTTAGGGTTAGGGTTTAGGTTTAGGGTTAGGGTTAGGGTTAGGGTTAGGGTTTAGGGTTTAGGGTTTAAGGTTATGTTTAGGGTTAGGGTTTAGGGTTAGGGTATCTGTAATCGATCTATACAACTATTTTAGACGCAGTTATTATCATTTATTAATGAAAGAGTCCAAATATATTTAAAAATAATATTTAGAATTTAATCGATCATAAAATTAAAAATATGAATTTTTATTCTGAAATAAAATATAAGTAACCTAAAAATTAATAATTAATTTTAATTCTTTAATTAAATATGTTAAGTTTGGTTTTTTTGATATTTTTGTTTATATTTCATTTTGAGAAAGTAAGTAATAATTAATAATTGTATAAATAGAAAAAAGATTAAACCCAATTTGGAGTGTTAGGTTGTTGAAGAATATGAATTGAAATTTGAAATGAAACCAAATCAACAAAAAAGTAACCAACTAATATTCTCTCGTTGCCGCTTCTTTTCCTTTGCTCAACCGTATCGTAACACAACTAAACCTGCAAAAATTGTTCACACTCTTCAATACAAACCTTTTCTTTGATTCCTTCATCTAGGAAAAAGATGAAACCCAATTCGGAACTCAAAACGACTTGGTTATATGGTAACAGAAAGCGGATGAAGATTGACAGTCGTGATGATCTTTTGGATATATTTCTTGATTACCGTGCAAATATTCTTTCCAAATGCTCTGCACCTTTGTCTGGTTGGAAACATCATTTAGAACTCATGGTATGTTTACTTGAAAACCCTGAAAAACAGTATCATGAATATTTGAATTCTGAGGTAAAGAGGGATGATGATTGTTTGAAAGAAGAGAAGGAACTACTTGCTATTGCAAATCAACAAACAAATCAGGAGAAAAAAGAACAAAATATTTGTAAGCAAAATGAGTGGAAGAGAAGAAGGATTTTAAAAGAAAATAGGTTTTGTTTTAAGGAGGGAAACAAAAGTAAATATGACAAACAAGAGAAGAAGGATTTTCTTTTTCATGAGAATAGAATAAAAAAAATTGACATTTCACAAATTTGTGAAGAAAGAATTGAATTCCGTCATGATGCAGATGAGGACATTTGCTGTGCATATGTGTACTCATTTGCCAACTTGTTTTATTTCATTAAGAGTTGTTGGCGAAGAGGATGTGATAATAATATCCACCGTCAGACATAACAACATGGGAGTTGTGGGATTCATTTCTAATATTCAAACAACTAATGTTTCTCTAACAGACACTATTTGCTCTAGTTTTGTTTCCTTCAAATTATGGATGTACTCTTCCCTGTCTATGTAGGTATTGCCTCTGGATAATATAGGTAATGGTGAAACTCTAATGAATAGTGGCTCCATTTGGGAGGTATTAGTCCTAGATGCTATAGCTCGAGGGTGTTTTCATAGTGCTGATGAGGATGAGAGGTTGTCTCATGTTATTGCAATTGCCATTATTGAGCTTGGTCAAGTCGGTGATCTACTGAATATGAATTATCTGCTCTTTAGAAAAGCAAGATGGAAGGTATGCTTCTTGAAATTGTTCCTTTGTCTTCTTTTATTATTAAAGATTCCATTCGAATTACTTAAGGTAAACCTCCCAAAAGAAGCATAACAAGAGAGACAGAACATGTCCAACTAGAACTTGATTTGCATACATATCTATAACACTTAAAAGAGGGACTAAAAAATTATAACTTAATAAAGTGAGTGCAATCATAATCAACTTATTAAAAATATATAGGTATCCTTAATCCAGTTTCTTTGCCATTATTTATCCCATAGAGAAAATTCCTAATCTTAACATGTTTCCTTGTTGTCACGTGTCTTGTTAGCATCAAACACAATGTAAATGATCACTTCTAGAGGGCTCTTCTGATTGAGATGCAGCAGGCTGTAGAATTGTTATATGACCTTTATTTTCGCACTCGATAAAAGCTTGAATCTAATATGTTTTATACAGTTCAGAAAAGCTGAAGATACATCTTTAACTATGAACATCTACTTATGTTCAAGTATTAAGTAGCTCAGACTTGTGTGTTGCCCTGAACAATCAGTTAGCTTAAACCCAATTTTTTTTCACAGCACAAATTTATCTAATGATATTCTTTACAATTCAATGGATTTATCATTACTGAAAAGTGCACAAAAATTAAGCTCCTTTCTCCTTAAAGGAAAAGATATTGAGATTGATGAATTTTAGCTGCTCTTTAACCATTATGACATATGCAGCAGATAATCATTATGTCTTCTCAAGATTTTTTCAACAGCTTAATCGTTATGTATTCTCAATCTTTTGTGATTATATATATTAATTATAGGTTTGCTTCAATCAAAGTTTTCGGTTCTCTATGACAAGAATCAATAGCACTGAGGATTGCAAGAAAATA
>NC_021164.2:58802710-58812353 GCF_000331145.2 Cicer arietinum | reverse complement strand
TCCTGCTGATGCAACTTTCAAGTGGACGGCATCAGCCTCACCGGGAGATAAATGTTGGAGTTGTAGATGACACTTCTTCCCAATTGTTGGGGCTGTGCAAGGTCAATGAGTTACTTTATCTTGTATGGACCATTGACATTCTTGAGGAAAATTCAAATTTTGTTGAGGTTTTGAAGATTTGGGATGTTTTGCCATTATCTGAAGTATCCAAGATGGCGAGGGATATGAACATCTTTTGCAGGAATTATTCTGTTGATATTCATAGATGCTGCAAAATTAGATGTTCTAATGGGTATAATTCTACTACTGATTGTATGATTTGCTTATTAGTGGGAAAATCATTTCAAGTATGAGTGCTAATATAACCAATTACAGCAGGGATTTTGTCGTTCCGGAGAGATGGTCAGCTAATTTGAATCATCAAACCAATCATAATCTGCAACAAGATGATCCAATGCAGTTTCTTTGTAACCAACTTGATTTGCTCCAACTGAGGGATGTTTAAATGAGAATGAATTGGTATATTACC
The DNA here is from genome assembly GCF_000331145.2 of Cicer arietinum. Classification (NCBI taxonomy): domain Eukaryota; kingdom Viridiplantae; phylum Streptophyta; class Magnoliopsida; order Fabales; family Fabaceae; genus Cicer; species Cicer arietinum. The sequence continues at coordinate 58,811,824 of NC_021164.2, read as the reverse complement.
CTCTACTCGCCTCTCTTGAATGTTATCCCTATTGCCGTTTTGGAACTTCGTGGCTGTATCTTATTTTAGATTATTTTTAGTTCATAATTCTAAATTCTGAAGCAGACCTTTACTTTTATTAATGAAATTGAGATATTGGCCTTGGTTTGTAAGTTGATATGTCCATCTTGAAACTTTTAATAAATCAACATTAGGGGCTCGTGCACATTTAAAACAATAACAATTTGTTTCTGAACTTTCCAATTGGGTTTCTTCACGCGCTTTCACATTATTCATTTCTTTTTATTTCATTTTCTTTTATTGATGCTGAGGTGGTTGATGAATCTTTCTTCTTCATTTTCAGAAATATTGGATTTTGGGATCATACTAGACAACTTTGGTTTGGAAAACAAAAATTTAAAATTTCATGTTTAGGAAGGCATCTGCCGCAACTGGAACTCCAAGGACAGCCTAATAATTGATTTGAATCAGGCTAATTGTAACATGTGTATCACAGGAGATTTGACTCCGCTAAAGTGAAAAATACACTTGAACTTGAAATTGTATATCCTCAGCTGATCACATATTTTTCACGACTTCGATCCTCTCTAGCATCTCTATCCTCTGTGTCAAAGGTTTACGATTGGATCAATTCAGCAGTTGAGATCAATAATCTTGGTCGTTGGAGAGTAATCCAACCCCCAGCCACTTTTGGCTGTAGAGGTTGGAGACTATCAAGAGGAACAGAGCTGTCTTTTCTATAGACACACAAACACTTAACATTGACAAACCACATGTGTATGTACGTATAGAAGAATTTAGTCAATATCTGCATGAAGGCATGGAGTAAAACATTATGCCTTTTTTTGGGTTTGCATAGCCTCTATATCTACATTGTATTTTCATGCCAGGTTCAATTTAAGATTTCATCTGGATATGACAAGGAAGAAGCAAAATAGTATGTGAAACATGGATTTTCTTTAATGCCTTTGGGGTGTATTTTCAGTATCATATCGATAGTATCCAAGTTCAAGAAAATAGTAATTGTATTATTGATTTAGAAACTTGATGTATTTTAGAAGAAAAGTCTACCGTAACCTCTGACTTATTGTTCCTTGTAGAAGAGATGATTTTCTCTGTCCAACCCTTAAAGGTTGTATATGTAAAGGATCTAGAATGCATTCGCCCGAGTCACGCCTCTCCTTATATCTTTATCACCTCCCTTGACTATTTAACCACATTAGCTATTATAACTAATTCTCTATTTATTTATTTTTTTTATCTTAGAAGAGATAGTTAATTCTACTATAATTAACTTATACAATTGTGAGATTCTAAGTTTGAATTCGGGACAAACATTCAACTTAATGATATCGGATTCAAACTCGGGACAGACGTTCAACATAATAATATCGATATTTGTTAGTTGAACTAGTAAATGGATCTTCAATTCAGTTAAGTTTATTAATAGAAATTTAAAGTTGGACCCACAATTTTCATTTTTAACGGAAAAATATTACATGAATAAAGTCTTATAAATTTAAATGTTAATTCAATTTTTAAAAATATTTTGACTGTTTCTAAAAAAATAATCAAATTTTTAAATAACTTACATGTTACTACAATTGTATATATAATGAGATTAATTTATAGATTGGAAAGGCTTCTTAGTGGACAATTAGATCAACATACCCAAAAAAAATTTCACCTGATAGGAATTTATTTCTACTCATTTTTGAATCAGTCTTAATTGTTAGTTGAGATTTTCAACATTTTCCATTAAATTAACTAAACTAATGGAAATGAGTCAATTACCATTTATCAGTCTTCTCTTATTTAACTTTCATTTCAGGTAGCTTCTCTTCACATAATTACATTCCACCAAAATTGATATGAAAGTAAACAATATGAAGCCGACCTCTTTTAATGTAATGACTTGTATAGTTGACTTGGCGTCAACATCTTGATACCTAGGTGGTCTTTTGATTCATGGTACCTTTGTCTTGTAGTGTGCTTTAATAATTACAACCATTCTACACCACCTTTACTTTTTTAAACTTGTTTTCCCTTTAGTTGTGACGTTTATTGTGTATGTTAAGTTGCTTTTTACTATGATCTTAAATTAAGGGTCCAATAAATTAATAAGAGAATCTTCTTTTCACCTTCATCACAAGTACAATGAAACTGTAGTATACCTGATGAGCAAGTTTTGTGTTAACTATTTAGTTCCTTCATGTCTAAGAAATTCTTTATATTTGTCTGCCCCTTGTGTTTTGATTAACTCCCATGTATATAAAGAAGCTTTGAGTGACATTGTTGCTGCATGCATGCTTTCAATTGCCTTGTTGAGAAAGAAGTGTCGTAAAAAAATAGCAAAGTATGGAGAGGAGTATTTTTAATGCCAAGAGGGAGGATCTTGATCTTGCAAGTTTGGTACAAATTGTTTTCTCGTGGACTTTTAACGATGTTCGCAACGAAAACTTATGCAAACACAAGGTTAATTTTTTTCTTTTCTATGAAATTGATTCTCTCGAATGTAATTTTTATATGAGAATGAAAAATATGATATGTAAAAAATTATACAAAATTATATGTGAGATTTTGCATTTTCCTCTTTCAATACTCAAAATGAAAAACACTTGATTAACCTACTAAAAAATGTCAAAAACTAATCAAAACGTGCTTTTAAGGTTATATACATTTTTCCTGAAAAGAAAAAGATTACATACATTTATTCTGTTTTGTTACTTCCTTTTAATTTTAGAACCACATGAGAAGCCATTCTATGACAACTAAAATTAGGAAATTTATCATAAGATACCCATTGCTTATGCGATATATGGTATTTTAACACCTCAATTTTAAAATGAAAATTAATATTATAAGCTCTCTATCTCTTTATGATATCAATGTATTAAACCAAACAATGTATGCTTCTATTAACTCCATCTCATAAATTTAATGGACCTGGATTCTCTTCTCCTCCATTGAACTAAGAGTGTTCAACTGTTCAAGCATTAAAGTAATTCAACGACTATGCTTGCATCCACTGTGAATCGATATGCATTAACATTAGGAAGTTGTTTTGTTCCTCTAAAGACACTTAATCAAAACATTATTGTATATCTCAGGTGCAGAAGATACCATTGACATTCATGTCAGTAACAGATTACATGAGCTCCTTCATTCCTTCATTGATTGAGGAAACTCACAGTGATCTATCTTCGAGCTTAAACAGCGTGCACCGTGCTCCTTTTTGTCAGATATTGATAGCTGAACCTGAAAGATCCAAAAGCTTTATACCCTCCAATTTCTTGCTCTATCAAATTTCAGTGAACAGAACTAATAATGATACAAGAGATGTTGGAACATATGAACCAGAGGTTGGAGATCTCATTGCCTTGACAGACATGAAACCAAAAACTGTGGAAGACTTAAACAGGCCTAGAAGATACTATCACATTGCTTATGTTTATGGTTCCAAAAAAAGTACTGACAAGATCTCAATTATCTCTTCCAAATGCATTGACATGGAGATTAGTTCATCATCTTACATGAGCAACAATGGACCAAAGCTTTATGCTATCTATCTTTTGAACCTGACAACAAATATTCGTGTTTGGAAAGCCTTAAACTCTGAGCTAGAGGGTGCAAACATGAACATGATGAAAAAGGTGCTGCGAGCCGATTCAAATGTAAGAATCACTAAATTCATAACGCGTGTTTTCATTATTTAGTATCTAGCAAATTTACTACATAGTTTGAATAAGCCCTTTATATACATAAACCATAATAATGAAGCTCTCATATATTTCAAGAATTGAAAAGGATTTCTACTCGTAGATTCAATTTTGTTGTTGTTAGATTCCCTCTCCAAAGTGCAGACAACTATGCTTGTTTAATAACCAACTCATGCTTGTTTGTATTTTACAGGATGGAGAAAACTGTCAACTATGCATTTCGGGAGAAGACCATATTGCAGCTTGTTCTAGAGCAGAAAACATAATCCAGTCTCAGAATCTAAATGAATCCCAAAAAGATGCAGTTTTAAGTTGTGTTTCCATGAGGGAATGTCATCACAGTGACACTGTTAAACTTATTTGGGGTCCACCAGGAACTGGCAAAACAAAGACAGTGGCTTCCTTGTTATTTTCCTTGCTCAAGTTTAAAACCAGAACATTAACATGCACTCCAACAAATACTGCAGTGTTGGAAGTGGCTTCTCGCCTGCAGAATTTAGTTAAAAAGTCACTTGAGCATGATACCAATACATATGGCTTTGGTGATATAGTGATATTCGGCAACAGATCTCGAATGAAAGTAGACTGTTATCGGTGCCTTGAGGATATCTTTCTTGATTATCGTGCAAATAATCTTTTGAGGTGTTTTTCTCCATCCACTGGATGGAAACATTACTTAGAATCAATGATCATGTTGCTTGATGACCCCTCAAAGCAATATAGTTTGTATAAGCTTGGTGTAGAACAAGATCTTATGTCATTAGAACAATTTGCAGGGCAAAAAGGCAATGATGTAGAACTTTCATATAGTTCATACAAGCAACATGAAAAGAATGGTGATCCAATGTCGTTAGAGCAATTTGTGAAGATCTCACCTTTCATATAAGGAAAATAAAAAGAATAGTGTCATGACATTGGAGCAATTTGTTAAGCAGAGATTCAGTTGCATTGTAGAGGAGCTCAAGGTATGTATGCGAACCTTGCATACACACCTACCAACATCTTTAATTCCATTTGAGGAGATGAAGAAAATTCCTATAGCTCTTGATTTGCTAACATCTCTTGAAAGCTCCTTGAGTAAAGCCAATTTGAAACAAACTCTCAATGCAGATGGAGAAATAATTTTTGATTGCCTTGGAATGTTAAACATCAAAAGAAAAGAGTGTCTTTGCTTACTAAGATCACTTCTTGAGAAAATTTTACTTCCAAACATTACTGACAAATATGGAATAGAAAAATTTTGCTTGATAAATGCAAGCCTGATTTTCTGTACTGCATCAAGTTCTACTAGACTTTTCGTTGAAGGAATGACACCAATACAATTTCTAGTTATTGATGAAGCAGCCCAACTAAAAGAATGTGAATCAGTCATTCCATTGCAGCTGCCAGGTCTCCACCATGCTATCCTCATTGGTGATGAGAGACAACTTCCTGCGGTGGTCAAAAGCAAGGTAATTGATTTTCTACCATTTTTTATGATTTGTATAGTGTGCATCATTGAAGAAAAATTTCTTATAGGATTATAATTATCAAATCTAAGGTTACTGAAGAGGCTGAATATGGAAGAAGTTTGTTTGAGAGGCTGGCATTATTGGGATACAAGAAGCATCTTCTTAATACTCAGTATAGAATGCATCCATCCATTAGTTTATTCCCAAATAAAGAATTCTATGAGGAGCAACTTGTTGATGCCCCCATTGTTAGAGAAATGGGCTATAATAGGTGTTTCCTTGAAGGAAAAATGTACACTTCATATTCTTTTATAAACATAGCTAAGGGTAAAGAGCAAAGAGGCCGTGGACACAGTTCAAAGAATATAGTTGAGGCTGCTGCTATCTCTAAGATCATTGGAAGCCTTGAAGAAGGCAAGTGTCTCGTTATTCCTTATATAATGTATAGGTGTATGAGTTAGTGATTTCAGGGCTGCATTTTGTTCTCAAATAAGAAAGCTTCTTCTTTTGGATACACTAACCCTTTTTTGTTACAGAATTTTTGAGGACAAGGAAGAAAGTTAGCATAGGAATCATATCTCCATATACTGCTCAGGTGTACGAAATCCAAGAAAAAATAAAGCTAATCAATTCTATTTCTGATCCTAATTTCTCTGTTAGTGTTCGTTCTATTGATGGCTTTCAAGGTAGTGAAGAAGATATAATAATAATCTCCACTGTGAGATCTAACGAGGATGCAAAAGTGGGTTTTCTTTACAATAAGCAAAGAGCAAACGTTGCATTGACTCGGGCTAGGTATGCTACTCTTATTATATGTGATACTCATTCTACTTCCAAGTTCTGATAACATACATAAGTTGATTATAAACTGGGTAACTCATGCAGATATTGCCTTTGGATACTAGGGAATGAAACAACTTTAGAAAATAGCAACACTATATGGAAAGAACTAGTTCTTGACGCTAAGGAAAGAGGGTGTTTCCATAATGCCGATGAGGACAAGAAATTGGCTGAGGCTATTGAGGATGCCTTGCTTGAGATTGAACTCCTTGACGACTCAGAATCATCATTTAAGAAACTTAGTCTACAAGACAGATCAAAGACATTTGCTACCACGTCCAGGTAAGTGTACAGTAGAGAAGCCATAAATTTTTGTTTTACAAATTTATAACCAAATTTAAAATGAAGAAAAATCGCTGTTAAGTATAAACAATATGCAAAAGCATCCTACTGTACATTATATTGGCTTTGTTGCTTAGCTAACTACATATTTGTATACCAGAGGTTCGCTGTACACCAGAGGTTCATCCAGAGGCAGGCCATGGAAACTAAGGTTGTAAGGATTGGGGTTATATAGATTGCACCTGGACCAGGTGAACAGAACAAGTTAAGACTCAAAATGGTACAAAATGGTATAACGTGTACCATTTTAGATCATGACCATGTAAGATAACGTTGCTAAATCCAAGGCCTTGATACAGTTTGCTGCCATAATATCAAACCGACAGGGTGTGCTAATCCTGTGAACATGTAACCCAGTGTTATGTTTTTTAAATCTGCGCACAAGGGTCAACATAAAGCAGAGGTAACCTAAGTGATCTCCCAAATCCAATCACGTATACGAATTACATATCCAAAGTATTCTTCCACTACTGTAATATCTCATGCTATGATTACTTGAATTTTTAAAGTAAACAGAAAAATTTGTGTTGCTTCCTTTATCACTGTAACCTCTAGGTTTAAGAATATCAGTCAGAGTTAGACCACATTATAAAACACTATAAGAACCAAGCAGCAGGGTTATTAATCTACAATTCTACGTCACTGAACAAGTATCCAAATCCCTTCGGTGTGGCAGAACATTGGGTACTTTGATGCATTATTTTACTTTCACATTTTCCACTTACATATTTCAAATAAACTTTGTATTAATCTAATTACTGTGTTTTAAAAAGTACTATAAAACCAAATACATTTAGGCTGTCTAACAGAAACCGGCAGTAGTTCATCCCTGCAAAAATAAATTGCAACTAGGACAAACATTGACTAAATGCAACTCTAACTATTGTTTTCAAACTGAAAATTAAACTCACAGAAACTGTATGTTACTATGATCTCAACAACATTTGCATATCAGTGTTTCTTTCTCCATTAACCTGACTAGCCTATTTCCTGTTCTCAACAAAATAGATTTTACACGCATTTGAAAAGGGGCAAAAAGGAAAAAATAATCACTTCCAATGAAGTTTACTCTATTAAGTCTTACAATAGTTATAACGCCATTAAGAACTTCTGAATCTTTGTTTGTGCCCGCTCCTTCTCTTCTGGTCCATCAAGATCACCAATATTGTCATGATATTCCTAAACCACAAAAAAAAATATTACCAATCAATTAGAGCTTCTGCTACACTCCAGACAAGCCACTGTTAAGGGACAACCAAGTTCACAGGCTCATATTAAAATCTTCGAGTTTTTTAGTGGGAAGGGACTAATGTATCATTTTTAAATCATGAAATTGCTAGTGCCTTGAAATATGGAAGATAAGAGAATATTGCAAAACTGATATTTAACTTGGAATTAAGACTTCATTGATGCATCTTCAATATAAAAACTGAAACTCACAGGATATAAAATGCAAATTTGTTCAAACATATCCACAGAATATATACCTGAAGTATATCCTTGACATGCTTTTTACTAAGTTTGTTCTGTTTGAGAAGTAGTTCAATTCTTCCTCTCATTTGTGAATGTCTGACCATGAAACATTTAATTAAGTCAGCCCGGTGAAAACATACATATAAAAGCTCTCAACTTAACCATATAACGGTACAAATACTTACTCAGAGCACCAAATATGACCCAAAATGACAGCAACCAACTGAAAAAGCATGTAGCAATTTGTCAGTACGAAAAAGGTTATGTAAAACTGGTATCCTGTTCATAGGAGGTGCTACTATATGCACCACTAGCGTTTACTAAAAAATTTCCCAAACGCAATTTAAAAAGGAGAAATGGAAAGAAACCAAAACTTCATAAAATCCTTTTTGGTTAATAATTATATAGCTGTTTATGAATAAAGAAAAAATTCCAAATATGTTTTCAAAAAATGCTAAAACAGTATTATTTTTGAAGCGGTTATGGATGAGTTCATAAAACACCAAAAACTACTACCATATCATTTCTCAAAATCAGTTAGTCAGTTTAATAAACTTACCTGAAGAGTATAAAGTCCAGATTCTAGTTTACGATTGTACTTTTCATCTTCATCCATCTATAAAATCAGAATCGTTAGATTTTGCTATAAAAAAAGTTACTTCAACTTGACATATACACTCAGAATAAGTAAACTACCTCCAAGTCATCAAACTCAATTTTACTCAACCGTTCAGTTTCAACTTTGACTCTATCTGAATATCTGGTGGGAAAAAAAATTCAGTGTGCTCAAATGAAAAATAAGCTTTGAATCAAGATTCCTATGGCCACAATTTTTATAATTATATCATACAAATATGCGTACTAACTTTAAGCCAGATGAATAGCAGGTTGGAACGAATGGATTAAGCTCAAGAATCATGTACATCATAAGGAGAAGAGGACATGTTCAACCTACCTGATGTATAGTTCCATTAGCCTATCTATCTTCTCACACTCGTTTTCAACAAACTTACTTAATAATCTGTCTCTCCTAGAGCCCCTCAAGATTCCACCTGGAAAGATATGGAGTGCAGAAGTTCAACGTCTAAAAAAGAAAAAATTAACGTATATGCACATCACATCTAACTAATGCATATTTCAATTCATGCATGCATACACTAAATGTCACTATGAAAAGTATTAGCTTGTATCTATGGAAATATTTGATAGTTCACTGGTTTTTCGTTTGTGAAAAAAAAGTATAAGCCTGTCTATGTTCTCACTCATTCACAAAAAGTTCATCACTCTTT
>NC_021164.2:58762803-58801797 GCF_000331145.2 Cicer arietinum | reverse complement strand
CCAAAACAACTCAAGATTCCACTGGTAAAATATATAGTACACATACTATGTCAAAACTCAAATGAAACTTCACTTGCCTGCTTACCAAATAATGAAGCAATCAGCGACACAACGCGCTCCTCTAACTCCTCTTGGTACCGTTCTTTCTTGTTCTTCTTACTGATTGGAACCTATATATGAAATGAAAATACACAACCCTTAAAGTTCAAATGCCACCCATTTATAAGATAACTATGAAATCACATAATACAACCATATAAACTCTTGACGGCTCAACAAAATTGGCAGAAGTATAAAAAGTAGCATCACTTGCCTTACCCATAAAAGCTGCAAAAGCTGTCTTCAATCCCAAAACATCAACAAATCGTTCACAAGCAGGAGGGTAATTGGTCATTGCAAAATCAAGCGCCCTAATAGCAGAAGCATAAGCCAATTTCTTCTGTTTCATAATAATTATCATCAACTCAACCCCTTCAGCTTTCACAAACCTTTCCTTATTCTCCAAAGGCATCAACAAACAACACAAACAATCAAACAAATTCTCCACCATCTCTTCCTCGTCAGAACTCTTAGGATCCTTCGACTTATACATTGCCACCGCTTGAAGCACAACATCCACCCCATTCATCTGCCCCAATTTCTTCTGATTTGCGGTACTACTCTGCAGCAAAATCGCCAAAATCTCTGACGCATATTGCTTGTTGCTATCAAATTCTCTCACCTTAATCTTCCCCAACAACCACTTCAACAGCTTCGTTCTCTCGCAGACCAATTCCGCCACCGCAGGTTTCACCTCGACCATATTCTCAATTGTAGCAAGCGTATTGTAAACAGCAGCATTTTCGTCGGGATCAGATTCCGACAAACGGTGAAGATTCTGTACTAGAAGCTCCAACGCACTATTATCAACTAAAGCTTCAACAAGAACCCTAGCAGGTTCATCGTTTTCGTCAAGTACATCTTCATCGGTTAGGTCTTGAAGAAGCTGAACAACGTCTATGGCGATATCGGTGTTATCATGGTTGAGCAAATCGACAATTGATGAAACGACGTTGAGATTAACAAGGTCAGGGTAAAGTTCCGGTGCTCCGGCGAGGACTTTGAGTTTGTGAAGCTCTTCGTGGAGTTCCAATTCGGAATCGGCGAAACGATCGGGCTGGTTAGGGTATTTGAGACGTGCTTCGATGTTTTCCTTCAATCTGCGTTCGAAGGAGAGAACAAGTTTTTTTAGGGTTCGAAGGTCTACTACTTCTATGGTGTTTTGTGATTTCTCGATTGCTTCGAGAAGGGAAAGATCGACGTTGTTATTGCTGTTGTTGAAACCGTTGGATTGTGAAACGGTTTCGTCGAACTTGCGTTTGGAGTTTTGGTTTCGGGTGTTGGCTACTTCCATTGTCGCCGGAGCTGTGAACCCTAACGCTCTGGTTTGAAGGTTCTGGATGAAGCGAAGAGAGGCACGTGCTGCACCTAGACGTTGTGTTTCAAAATGAAATAAAAATAAAAACAGTTCTACTACTAGTGCCCCTACCACATTGCCACAAGTTTCACTCTACCGTTGTTTTAATTAGGAAAATTTATGTAACATGGCCATTTTGTGGTTTTGTCCTTTGAAAAAAAGAAAATAAATTAGATTTCACTAATTCAATTTTCTTTCTTTTTTAAAGATTTACTTGAGATTTTCATCGTTTTAACTTCTAATCTCTATTGTCGTCTTTCATTTAATTTAGATGAAGTGGTATACATGTTATTATATATTGGTAAATTTTTAGGTATTCATAACTTTGGTTTATTATTTACAGTAAAATTAACTCAAAATTTAAATTATTTAAAAATTAATTAAATATTAAAATTATGATTAAGTTTTGTCCGATTGTTTGTTGGATATCACATTCAATTAAACTTTTTAAAGTCTGACTGATATATTATATAAGAGACATGATAAGAATAAGTTATCATATCATGTCTAAATTCAATGTTTGATGAATCAATATTATATGATAAGTTAATTAAGAACTCATCACATCTTTAATTGAAGTATTTATCTTGAATATGAGTTGGATTAGAAATCAAGATAGGATAAGAACAGTAATTTATTCAATTACTCTTATGAAAATATAATTCAAAATATAAAATTAAAATATAATAAAATATACATATAAAAATAATTTATAAAATTTAATCCAACATATTAAAATATAAATATAATCAAATATAAATATATAAATAATTTATAGAATTTGATATTTAACTTAAAAATAAATTGAATACTGCAAATCTTAATTCATATAGACAATATTTCCACAGTTTAAGTTTAAACATTATTATCCCTAACTAAAAATCATGAGTCAAATTATCCTTCTCACCTATCTTTAGTTGTCTTGATGCGTAAGGAACTACGTTCTCGTCTTGCATAAGTACTCATTCTAAAACTTGTTTAGAAGTATTACAATAAACCATAAAAAGTTTAAATGTGTCTAGCAAATCCAAAACTAGCGCAATTGTCAATTTCTCTGGTTCTCTTTTAGCTTCTGAAAACTCTCTTCACATTTTGAATTCTACAAGAAAACTTGATTCTTCTTAGTCAATGTTTTTTATCTTCTGTTGTACCGAATACAACAGTTTTGTTCCAACAATTTAGAAGTACACGACTAACCTTCAACCAATTCATGCCAATAATGACATTGGTATCCTTCAAAGGTAGACAAATCAAGTCCTCACAAATAAAATAAGTGATCACTGGTTTGTTTCTAGGGGTAGATACAGACAAAGTATAGATTAAATGTGACACATGCAATTTCAAAATTTTCACACAATCATAGACAATGAATGAATATGTGGCTCCAAAGTCAAACAATATAGTTAAAGATTTTCCTTTCAAGTGGCATCTACCTTGAATCAAGTTCTCTCTCTCAAAACAAAGACTTTGTCACTCGTAATTAAACAATTGACTTGCAGTAACTTTTTCACCTCTACCGACAGTTCGATTGTAGTCTTTCCTTCAGGACATTCTTTACTAATGTCTCATGGCTTGTTGCCCTTGAACTCGGTGATTTTTGTAAGACTTGTGTCTTAAAGTATATTTCTAACGTACTATTTTTGTTTTTGTATATTTATTATACGTAATTTATTATGATTTTAGTTTTGTTAGTATGATTTAATTTTATTTAAGGTGAATTATTTTCATGACTAAGATAATTTTGCATGTAGAAATAAAATTCCCAATAAAAATTATAAAACGAGATTTTATATTTTAAATGAGCGAGTAAAAATTATCCGTAAACAAAATTTGAAATTGACTCCGATTTCAATAAACAAATTATTTGGGACTTCTTGAAGTTATTTGAAAATTGTATAGAGAATGTTTATATTTTTTGGGATTGAAATACTAAAACTGTATTATTTTATAGTAATTTATTAACACGTTGGTTTTTGAGCAATTACTGGAAAATTTGTTTGAGATTTTGAATTGAATAAGACCAAGGTACAAGTAATTTTATGACTTCTTTGATGCTATTAAGTAGCGGTAAAATTTATATCATAATCTGTTAATTAAAATTTTATTGTATTCTAAAAAGCAACTGAATTATACCCGATATTTAATTTTCAAACGATTTCAGACTTCAACAAAATTTGAAGTACATTCTACGATTTATTTGTGTTTTGATTGAGGTAGATTTGTATATTTTTTTCAATAAAAAAATATTATTCTATGATGGATCATTTTCACGATGAATATTATAATTAATGTATTTTAAATTCATAGTAAGTTTATATGTTGGTGAAGCAATTTAAACCCACCAAGAAGAAATTGTATTTTCAATCTATTATATTTTATTAAGTCGTGGTTGAAATCTCATTTAGAAATCTCTTTATGAAATTTATTCGTATTTTGGATTATTGATTGATTATTTTTTACGGACGAGAAAAATTTAAAATAAACTCATAATTTAATTTTAGTTTAGATTAACATTCCTAGTTAGAAACGGACGAGGTTAATACTTTTTTAAGAAATATTTGTACAAGAATAGTTTGCATAAATTTTTATGTTAAAATATTTGTCCGCAAAATTTCAGAGATATTTATTAGTAGAATACTTATAATTAATGAGTCAAATTACACTCTTGAATAACTTTGAGCCGGTATTAACAAAAGGGGAAATGAAACAAAGTGAAAGTGACATTAGTTACTAGTAAGAAAAAGAGAAAAATGACCAACCAAACCTTACTTAGTAAGGACCCAAAAACCATCCCCCATTGGGGTGTACAGCCATGCACTATAAATACCCTTTCATTTCTCCTCCCAAAGGGTTAGAAACTTTGTGTATTTGAGAGGTATGGTTGTGAGTCTTTTTCTTTTCCTTTGATTATAGCAAAAAATCGGTAAGTGTGGTATAAAGAACATTAATTTCTTTCACCCATTTTATCTCTTATTTATATTATTTTAATTGTCCTTTTATTTTATTGTTGTTATATTTTTCATTTTTACTATTTTTTTGCTACTATTTGGTTGTTGTTTAGTTTATGTTAATAAAAATTTCAAACATTTTGTTTAAATCTATGTTTATAAAAGTTTCAAAGTCTAAGTTTATATTTAAGTTGATGAAGATTCCAAGCATTTTGTTTATGTATAAGCTAACGAAGAACCCAAACTTTATGTTCAAGAGCTAGATTCAAAGTTCAAGTTTGTGTTAAAGTTTCATTTATTTTTTTTTATTTTTTTTTTTCAGTTTAAAGGTTAAAACTTTATGTTTCAAAATATGTTGTTGAGACCAAGATTTGACTTTTCCATTAAGAGTATGAGGATCTTGAATTTGATAATGTTCATTAGAAAATGAACTAAGGAAATAACTTATGGATCAATCATTTTATGTATTTTGGTGTTGAAAATTTGAATCGTGATTTTGATTATATTTGATATTTTTATCATAACATTACGTATATTCATTCTTTTTGAACGATTATAGTCTGATCAGAAACTAGACCCATTTATCTATATTGTAGGAAGAAACTTTACAAAATTTAAAGGAGTATTGATATTTTAAAATAGACTATAAGTTGACAAAACAGAAGCTGCCTCTTTCTGTACACTTGAATCTTAAGCGTAAAAATTGAAATTGATGATCTACTTTTTGTTAAATTAAAAAATCATATTTGAAAACTAGACATCCTAATCTTCTCAGGAATTGATTGTTTGCTTAATTCTGACACTGTTTGCTATTTTAATAAAATCAATGAAGCTTATGCTACGATGTAGAAAAATGTGAGAAATGGTGAAGTATTAAAGTGTGCATACTTTCTTGTTTATATTTTCTTAAATGTTGTAAAATGATTTCTATTCTTGAAATGTAAGGTTTTAAGATATCAATTCCTTTGGGTTGAGCCTAGTATATGTGGGAGAACTTTGAAACAAAGACTTGTCCAAATAAGGAACCAAGTTGTGTGAGCCTTTTCATTTGTGGGGAGCACAAATTTTAAGTCTTTGCATACTTACCTATTTAAGTTAGGGTTTAAATTTAATGAGATTTAGAATATTATATGCATACTTAAAAGTGTTGAGTTGTGGCTATGATATCTTCAAAAGATGAGCCAAGTACACGCAAATGAAATTTTTGAAACAAAGATTCATCCGAAAAGGAATCGAGTTGTAAGCCTTTTTTTTATGGGAAGGACAAGTTTCAAATTTTGTGTACTAACTAAAGATGTTTTAATTCTTAAGTGTTTTGTTTTACCTTATGAATTTTAAAGGAGATATTTAGTTGTGTTCTAAACCCATATTGAGCCCCAATAATGTTGAGAGCCTAAATTTCCTAAATGCTAAGATGATGGGATGTGAAGGTGCAAACTTAGTAAACCAAGACATGTCATTTCTAGTAATTTAAGAAAAGTATCAAGAGGTAAGGGCACCTACTAACATGCTAAAAAATTATGTGTTTGAATTGTTTACGCAATTGATGTTTACTTGTGATGGTGTGTATTATGTGGTTGTTGCTATATATTGATGTATTGCTTCTATATGTTTTGTTGTGATTATATGGTTTGATTCACATGCAAGTTGGTGTATTATTGTTGATTTATTTACGAATGACAATTTTACATTTGAATCATTATCATATGAATATTGTTGAGAAAAAAAATGTAGTTTTGTAGAAATACATGACATGATGACAATTGGATTTTGTGAAGATGATCATGAATACATAGGCCTTAGTGGTGATCCTTGATGGGTACCACAATCCTTTCGAGGGTTTGGCGGTCGATGTGTTGCTTGGAAGGACCCATAATCCTTGCGAGGATATGACAGAATTGCTCAAAGAGAACTTTCACTAAAATTTGCGGTGTTGCTCGGAGAGAACCCACAAACTCTTGTGGGGCAGATGATATTCTAGAATCATGTGCATTGGCATATAGTAATTGCATCAGGATGTGGTGAATTGTAATTATTTTATTGTTTATGTGATAATTGTTTTGAATTTATTATTTTATATGTTATTTCTGTTTGGATTGAATGTCACAAAGAAGATGATATTGGAAGTACTTGATGCATATTAGTAATCAAGCTTTTTATGATAGGTGTTAGTCCCATGAACAATTTATTATGTCAAGGTTATTTTAGGAGACTCTTGTTGATCAACTTAGTTTTCCATTTGGTTTATCTTTTGGAAATATTTAAATATTGTAATGTGATTTTTGAAAACTAAAATCCATACGAACTTAAGTTGTGTAAAATGATTTATAGTTGAACTCTTCTATTTTATAAATCATACTTCAGATTTTAAAACGTTGCAGACTACTCTAAATGTTATTATTGAAATCAAATTTATTTTTTAAAAAAAGAAGAAAAAGATTACTCAAGTTTTTGTATATGCAAAAAGAACAATTATCTTAAAGTATTTTCGAAAATAAAGTTTAGAACTTCACCATTAATGCTCTAAAAATTAGGGTGTTACAATTTCAATCTCCTAGCCTTAATTAGTGTGTAGTGTCCTTGATCACACTTTCCACACTTAATAACTCATAGAGTTGCATATCCCCTTTAGTATTCTTATCTAAAGTCTTCTTTTCACCAATATTCTTAAAGTCAAGACATGTAGGTGTTAAGGCTATTCCTTTTCCAACTACAACAAGTTTCTTTCGAAACATGTTGACCATCTGAATGTAAGTATAATAAAATTGCCTACTCTTGTAAACCATTGTTCTAAAGTCACAACTCTTTGCTTTATCTCAGGATGCAGACCGATTATAAACTTACAGTTAGAACGATCACTAGTAGCATTGCAATATGGAGGATATAAACGAGAAAGTTTCCAAAATTTTGCAGCATACTCTCTAATAATCACATATCATTACTTCGAAGATAAGAAATCAATCTCTTTCATGTCTTGAAGACTCACAAGAAAGAGTTCCCCATAAAATTTTCCTTGAAGGCTTTGTAAGTCACCTCAACTTCACAAACTCTCAAACATATTTTCATATTGTTCCACTAGGCTTCAACCTCACCAGTCAACTTGAAAAGCAACAAACTTAATCTTATGCGCATAAGTGCACTATATTGTTGTGAAAATATTTGTCAATTCCTTTGATCAACTTCAAAGCTCCTTACAAACCAAAATTTCCCTTGAACTCAGTAGGAAGACTTTTCTAGAATTTTGCAAACAGTGAATACCCCAAAGAGTGAATACCATTTCATTATATATCAAAATGTGGCTCTTGACGATTATGGTTCCTCTCTAAAATTTCGACCAAACAGTAAATACCATTTCCTTTATCGTTGATGCCACTGCCATTATCTTGAGTGTTTTTGGTGCTTACCATTTTACTCTACGAAACTATAGAATAGTTAGATGCTATTTAAAATAGATAATTCAAAATACAAATATAAAAACTACGAGTAAATTTTATACATAATTAAAACATAATGAAAGTTTATTATGTTTGTTACTTATTTTTTTAATATCAAATAGACCCTACAATATGATTATTTGGACCACATGTTTACACAATATCTATTTGCTTTAAACCTTATCTATCTTAATTTGTCAACCTTAGTTAATTAGACCGGAACTTCTATATCTGGTGCAACTATTTGGACCACATATTTGCACAATTGCTCTAAACCTTATTTAACTAACTTGCCAACCTTACTTAATTTAGATCGGAACTTCTACATTTGGTGCCAACATATATAAAAAAGCTCACAACTGGTTCTTAATCAACATAAATACATACATGGCCGATACCCGTGCGTGGTAAACTTATGAAATATAAAATTGCAAAAGAACGTGGACGGCAGGATTCGAACCTGCGCGGGCAAAGCCCACATGATTTCTAGTCATGCCCGATAACCACTCCGGCACGTCCACTCATTTGTTGTCTTTGTCAATAACGTTTTATCTAAATCAAACTTAGTAAATTATTTTTCACAAAGAAGGCAAAGGAAAAGTAGTCCCTGTCTGGTCTTGCACTACAGAAGAAGATGGTTAATTGGTTACTGAAATTCTAGAGATACCCAAATCACACTATCAACTAAATTCTAAATATTATAATAAAATTTCATTTAGTCTCCATCTACTACTCTCTAGTTTAGCCAAAATAATTAATTCTCAAAGTTAATAAAAATTCGTTTCATTGACTTATGAAATAAACTTATTTTTTTATCAAGTTAAATATCTTATATATCTTAAGAACACAATTAAAGTGATAATTTCATACAATTTAGAGATTATATTTTATTTAATGGTCGATATTATTTATTTTATTTTTCAAAGTAAATTTATTCTAAAAGAATTTAATATAGAATTTATTATATGTTATTTTTAGGATGAGAATTTGTCTCACATTGAACTATAATTGAATATTGTTCACTCTATTATTAGTATAGTATCGAGATAATAATTCAATTGATATTAATTTAAAATAAATAAATATAATTAATATTTAAAAGGTTTAAATTTATCTTATTTTTATCTAATAATACTCATCTAATCATTGTCTCATTATAGAAATATACTAACAACGCAAATTTATACTTATAATTGGTCGTGTCAATTCTTTGATAATCTATATGTAAAGCTATCTCCTTTTGCAATCGCTTAATTTGCAAATCTACTAAATTTTATAATATGAGAAAAATATAAACTAAAAAAGTAAATAGTTTATAAAGTTAAGATATGTTATTAGTTTTCTAACCAATCATCGATAATATTTTGCTCAATTCATTTCATTAGAAGTTTTCTATTTTAGTTGTAGAATATTTTTTTAAAATTAATTAATTTTTAACCTAAAATAAATTTTATTTATTAAAATAATTATATAAATATGGTATGATCTAACTTAACACAAAAGAAATGCTATATTAGAGCGACACGTAGACAAAATTGACAAATGATGCAGGCGGTATACAACTGTCCATCCCGTTTAAATTTCATTTAGTCCCATCCACCACTATCTAGTTTAGGCAAGATAATTAGTCCTCAAAGTATACATCTTAAAGAACACCAATTAAAGTGTTAATTTTATATAATTTAGATATTAAATTTTATTAAATAATTAATATTATTTATTTTATTTTTTAAAGTAAATTATTATACACTTTAGAAAAAATTTGATATAAAATTCATTATATGTGATTTTTAGGAGGAAAATTTGTCTTATATTAAATAAGATTTAAATATTATTCACTATTTATATTATCCTTCATCGTTATAAGTTTGACAATAAATCAATTAATATTACTTTAAAATAAAAGATTAATAAATAATTAATATTTTAAAACGTTGAAATTTCTCTTATTTTTTTTATAATAACACTCATCTAATTTTTATAGTGTCATAGAAATACACTAACAACTTAAATTTATACTTAAAAGCTTAATTTGCAAATCTACTAAATTTTATAATTCGAGAAAAATATAAAATGAAAAATTTAATAATTACTTTTTTTTATAAAATTAAAATAATAATTATTAAATCAGATATTTACACACAGAAAAAATGGTATTTTAGAACGGTGATAAAATTGACAAATGATGCAGACGGTGTACAACTGTCCATCCCATTTAAATTCCACATAATCTCTTTGTTTCTTCAATCAGGAGCATTGCAATCAGCCATGGCTCCTAAAAGGGTTCTTCTTCTCTGCGGTGACTATATGGAAGACTATGAAGTACGCTTCACTTCACTTCACTTCACTCCCACACTCACTCAATTCCCTCCTCACTTTTCATTTTGCAGGGCATGGTTCCTTTTCAAGCACTCCAAGCCTTTGGTGTCGCCGTCGACGCTGTTTGTCCAGGAAAAAAATCCGGTGACGTCTGCCGCACCGCCGTCCACATTCTTTCCGCTGCCCAGGTCTCCGTTCATTCTTTTCTTTATTTGCTTCCTCGTGATTTTCCCCATCATTAAAATATGTAATTGGTTTTGTTCAACTCGCTTTATCATTAGATACAACTCATTACATTTATTGTAAATTATATATACAATTTTTTAATTCATTTGCTAATTACTTGTCTGTTTGCCAAATTTTCAAGAATGAAATGGAGTTTTTTTTTGTAGGTACACGACTTTAAGTCAAAATAATTTCAACATCAAGTCAGATCTAAATTTATAAGACCATATTTGAATAAACAGTTTAATTAAGCACTTGTAGCATAAGTACTTATCATATAAGTGCTTATTTAGAAACTATTTTTATAACATGTTAAAATAAATAAAGTCAAACTGTTTTTATATAAGCTATAAACTGATTTCATAAGCAATCCTAAAGCTCATAAGTTGTTTTCATAAACTCTCACAAAAGTCAATCCAAATAGATCCTAACTTTTAAAGGAAAAAAGATAAAAAATCTCATCTAGAAATATCCAATCAATGTAGTTCCAATTTCCAAATATATACTTGGTGAGATTTGTGATATGTATTGGTAAAAGTTTTAAACTTGAATAATGGATTTTGATGGTTTCAGACTTTTACCGAGACAGTTGGTCACAATTTTGCACTCAATGCAACTTTTGATGAAATTGATCACACAAGCTATGATGGGTTGTGGTTGCCGGGAGGAAGGGCGCCGGAGTATCTTGCTCACATTCCTAGTGTTGTGGAGCTGGTGACCAAGTTTGTCAGTTCTGGAAAAGCAATTGCTTGCATTTGTCATGGCCAATTGATTCTGGCAGCTGCTGGTGTAGTTGAAGGGCGTAAGTGCACAGCTTATCCTCCTGTCAAACCGGTATTGGTTGCTGCTGGTGCTCACTGGGTTGAACCTGACACCTTGTCAACAACTGTGGTGGATGGTAATCTCATTACTGCACCTACTTATGAAGGGCACCCGGAACTTATTCGCCATTTTGTGAAGGCATTAGGAGGGAAAATAAGTGGATCTGATAAGAAAATCCTCTTTATTTGTGGGGTACGTTAAATTGTTTTTGTTGTCAAAAATCACGGGCTGCGACACTTCTCACTTTTCTTCTTTTGGCATGACTAGTTGTAGAAGTAGAACTTTTAGGCTTAGAGCTTATGACTATTTTTACTAATTAGTGTCAAGGGTTTTTTATTTAGACTTTCCTAGTTAAACTTGATGTAAAACTATCTTCTTACACTGTTACGCTATACCTTCAAGCAATGCCCTTATACAGTTATACCACTTAATTGATGTAGCTTACTTGCTACTATCTATACACTAACGATCTATGTAACATCGACGCTTCAAATTGAAAGCGTCTCTGAGTGACGTTGACACGACGACACTAATACTTGTGATTACAAACACTCACTTCTATTTTTTCAGTGTCGTGTCCTTTGTCCATGTCTATGCTAGTGCTTCATAGCTGACAATTATTAGCATTAAAATAGTTAAAGTGGGAGACCGTCACTTGCTACTTTGTATACGCTTTAACAATTATTAACATTAAAATAGTTAAGTAGGAGACAATCGCGGCCTAGTGACCTACAATTATTAACTTCAATATTATAGTATATGAGGAATGTCATGCACCCAGTGTAACCAATAATTTCTTTTGTTTTGACATTCTTTCATAAATAATTTTACCTTCATTGCAATGCTGGTTGATGAGACGTGTTTTAACAATTTTTAATCACAGGATTACATGGAAGATTACGAGGTCAAGGTTCCTTTTCAGTCTCTTCAGGCTTTAGGATGCCATGTTGATGCAGTTTGCCCCTCAAAGAAGGCTGGTGATACTTGCCCAACTGCTGTTCATGATTTTGAAGGAGATCAAACTTACAGCGAGAAGCCAGGACACAATTTTACTTTAACTGCGACCTTTGATGACGTTGATGCTTCAGTATATCATGCTCTTGTCATCCCTGGAGGTCGATCACCTGAGTACTTGGCATTGAATGAGGCAGTTATTGCCTTGGTGAAGCATTTCATGGAAAAAAATAAGCCAGTGGCATCAATCTGCCATGGCCAACAGATTTTAGCTGCTGCTGGTGTTCTCAAGGTATTATTACCGAAAAATCTTTCAAGATACCATTTTTGCTATTTCACGTATGTTATTAACCACCACTTGAATTGAGTAGCTAGCTATTTAAAATCTGGTATATTTTTCTTGTAATGTAACAGGGAAGGAAATGTACTGCTTATCCAGCTGTGAAACTTAACGTGGTTTTGTCAGGAGCGACATGGCTGGAGCCTGACCCCATAAGCCGCTGCTTCACTGATGGAAATTTGGTTACTGGAGCTGCATGGCCAGGGCACCCAGAGTTCATTTCTCAGTTGATGGCACTACTTGGTATTCAAGTATCTTTCTAGTAGCTCTTTGTAATATAATATAATTAATAAAAAGAATAAAAATCACCTCGTCTGTCCAGTATCAAAGGGTTCAAAATAAGTGGATGTGTAGTGTTACCGTATTGTATTTGAAGGACTTATAATGTACTAGGCATGCAAGCACTTATTTCTCTGAGCAAAGTGTCTAATTTTGGCCAAGGAATTATTCTTTCTCCTAATAAAGAGATACGTACATTGTGTATTTTTAGTGCAAGAAAAATAAATAACAAAAACTCCTTTTTAACAAACAAACTGGCTTACAACAAATTAATAATGAACAAAACTAATAAACTACAAAAACACAAACTTAACAATTAATTCATAACAACCTTAGCTGTCTAATGTCTAATACTATTTCTGAATTCTATTGTTGAAATCAAACGTCACGTTTCACATTAAACTTGTATGATTGATGAACAATTGGAATTAATTAATTATGGGCACCCCTCATCTAGTTTATTCTGTTACCTTTTCGGTTCAAGTCCCTTTACTGCATCATATAATCATCGACCCGATGGAAGAGAAATGGAGGCAGTAGCATTAGATGTAGAAGAACCAGTTGAAGTAGAGTGGCCTTCACGAGACTTAAGATTCGTTTCTACAAACACAGGCATAGTTGGTTGCAGGTGCTCCACTAAACTCCTGCTTTGGAGTAGGATTACTACTTCAGACATTGTTGGTCTCATTCCAGCTGATGCTTGAGTGCACAGTAAAGCAATCTCTATCATTTTCTTCACTTCTTCTCCATCATAGTCATTAGGGTCTAACTCCTTGTCCACAAGCTCCAAGTGCATGCCTCTCTCATGCAGTTTCCATGCCTGTTAAGTGAAAATCAAAGACCATATAGTAAAATATTAGGAAATACTCTATCCTCTCCTTTTTATAAGAGTCATTTTAGGTTTCCTTATAAAAGCACAATTTTGAAGTATATTATTAACTGTTAAATTTTCTTTTATACCCTTATGTAAAGGGTATTTTGAAAGATAAATGACATTAACTACTTTTAAGATAGTTCTCTGATCTGTCTTTTTGTCATACGTTTGATAGATTATTTCCACGAATTTTTCCCTATGCATTGCACGAGTTTGCCATTTGTAGTTATAACTTGTGAGAAATTGCTTACTTTTTGAAGAAGGTATTCACCATCATCATCAGGCTTTACTTCAGTACTCTTTTGGCCGCTTATGATTTCTAAGAACACAATACCATAACTGTAGGTGTCAGCCTTTTCTGATAATTGACCATGGATTGCATACTCAGGTGCTGTGTATCCCCTGACAAGTGCATATTATTATACATTAATTCCACCATCAACTAAACAAGACTTATACATACGTAGCATGTAGAGAAATCTTATATTACATATGCTCCTCAAATAAATGTAATGTAATAATCTAGGTGAATGAAATTGTTGTCTTACAATGTTCCTGCAAATCCTGTGCTTAGATGAGAACGATCCCCTGGCAAAAGCCTTGCCAATCCAAAATCAGCAATTTTGGGGTGAAGATTATCATCAAGGAGGATATTGCTTGTCTTTATATCTCTATGTATAATGGAAATGTGGAATTCTTCATGTAGATAGGCCAGCCCCCTTGCTGTGCCTAAAATTATATCATACCTTTGTTTCCAATTGAGGGAACCTTGTTTGTTACCTATTTAATTAAAAAGTTTATACACTTAATGTTATGGAAAAGAGAAGAAAAAAAAAGACAGATTCAATGAAATGATTGTTTTAGTGGTTGAATTGAAGAGAGTTTATTACTAAATAAGAATTTGTCTAGGCTGCTGTTTGCCATGTATTCATAGACAAGGATTCTCTCTTGGTTTTTACTGCAACAACCAAGAAGTCTAACAAGATTCCTATGATGAACGTTGCTTATAAGCTTTACTTCACTTTCAAAATCATTGTCCATCTTGCTGGATTTGCCCAACACTAGTTTCTTGACTGCAACAACTTTTCCATTTTTCAGAGTACCCTACTCAATAACATGATTGAAAAAAAAAGTGAGGTTATTTGAACATAAAAAAGTGACATTGTATCTTGAAATTGTATAAAAATATAAAAATTGATATGATTGAAAGAGAAGAAAAAAAAGTAATAAACAAATCAAACCGTATGCACACCATATATATATATATATATATAGTATCAGACAAAAAAAAAGTATTCCAAATAACATTTATTTTGGAAAAGAAATTGTAAAGTGAATTTTCTCTGTTGGTGTAGTAGGCCTGTTTGTAGTTGTAGCTAGTAATTTAACTATTTCTTTCTAAGCTTTGAGGAATTTTAGTTGAGAACTTATAAATTAAAAATAGGAAAAACAAACTGACAGATTCATTATTGTCTTTGAACATGCTCTTCATTGGACATTGAAATTATGAAAAAGACTTGAGCTTACCTTGTATACATCACCAAAGCCTCCTTCTCCAAGTTTATTTTCATCACTAAAGTTTTTTGTTGCAGCTTTCAAATCACTATACTTGTAGTTAACTGGACCTTGCAACTCTGTTGCTCCTAATATGTTGCCTGCCAAGAAACACGAGTTTGGAACTCACTTTTAGCCAAATATATTTTATAAACCAAGTACATTGAAAGTTTCATTTGTCAATGAATGAATACACACTAAATATACAAGCATCACTGACCTCTAGGAGCCCTCTTGGATTTTCTGGATTGTCGCCAAGCTAAAAATGCAAGAAGGATCACAACAAGAGCTACACCTCCAACAACACCTCCTATAATGGCCCACTTATTACTTGAACCTCCTTCATAACATCAAAGAAGAGTTTACAACAGTTCCAAATGAAATGAGGTAACTGATAAAAAAAATGAAATGAGGTACTAATATTTACTGTTTGTGTGCAGCTTAGTGCATCCAAATTGGTCATTTGTAATTAAATATGCATGGATTTAATTTGTATTATAAAAAGTTTTACACATGTATCTAAATTCTAATCATAATCGATAATTGTGTCACTTATTATATTAGTTCCTAAAATATCTATTAAAATTTCTATGTAATGAAATGTGATTAGATGTATCTCTAAAAAAAATTTAGACTTACAATGCGTAACAATTAAACTCAATATACAACTCATCTAAAATCAATGAAAAAGGAATTCTATTATATATTTGTAATTGTACCTTGATTTAAATAGGTTGTGATATCAATGGTCTGATTATCAGCAAAGAAGGGTGTCTCTGAGTATCTCATAAAACACCCTGCATCATATGCTCTACCATCTGCGTTAGGAAGACAAGTTTGCAAGTTGTTGTATCCAACTGTCATGCAAGCAAGGCAACTACTTTCTGTGGCAGTTTCAACACATTGTGCTATTGCATAAACTGCACTACTACCACCAGGAGTCACCTGTGTCTTAGTAGCTGCGAAAAAACCTTTAATTTTGGGTGTTGCTAATTGGAGATTCATTAGCAATGTTTGTCCAATTGTTTCAAAAGTAGCATTGCCTTCCTTTGCAGTCTTGTTACCACATAATATACCATTGCCAGGTTGATTTGTTTGATCATAGAATCTTTCACTCTCGTACCTTAAAGTCAAATAAAGCATTGACTCATGCATTGCTCAATAGCCATTCATCCAAGATACATGGAATTATATCATGACATACTGGTACTTACAAGAATGCACTTATTTTTTTGTGGTCAAGACAATAATTACACTTAATTAAATTTTTTAATTTGTATTAGTTACTTTTGATTATAATCGAAATCAAAGGAATTAGTCTGTTAATTAAAATATAAATACAGAACAATTTTTTAGCAATAACTTGTAGCCTGTAGGCATTTGTGCTTAGATAGTTAATCTCTTTTATTAAATAAAATCAAACTTATTTCCATTATTAACAAAAATAAAAATAATCTTCATTCTATCTTTACTGTTGTGGTTTATTTGAGAAAAATATTTTTTATTTTATGTATAGGCAAAGTAAAAGTGATTAGTATATATATATAAACGTTTATTGTTGTTCATAAGTATGATAATTGCAAATATATTTGATAATCTTAAACTCTACATTTAGTGTGTTTAATTCGCTGCAAAATCCTTTAAAAAAAGGAACGTTTATAATTATAAATCGAAAAATCAACTATTGATATTTAATTAAGCAATATTTTTAAAACCAGATCAATTATTCAAATGGTGTTGATATTTAAATATATTTTTAATCAATACTTAAATTTGTTGAATTATAATAACATGATAAAAATGAAACAAAAATGATACGTTATAAGCATACATAAACTCGAATACTACATGCTGTAGCATATGAAGAAATGCAATAAATTAGTAAAAATATGTTAATACAAGCTAGAGTGAGTAATTTGATTACCTAACCGAGTTACTTTGGTTCTATTACTTTATATACTATAAATTATCTGTTATAATCTAATACTTTGATATTGGCAAACACAAACTTGAATTAGCGACAAAAACAATTAGACACGAAAAACATAAAATCCATCTTTAGTTCCATTATGCGACACCAAAATTGAAGACCAACTTGTCTTTTATTTCTGTAAATCAACTCTTTTATTATGACTAAATTTCAAATATTTGTAAGTAAATATATAATATTTATATATATTTATTATATTTTAAATTGAATATTGTTAGTTGAAATAAAGCAACACAAATGAATATCAATCAGTTTTAAATTACATGGTTTTTTAAGTAAGATATAAATTACATGATTTTTTTTAGTAATTAATCTAGTATATATATCAAATTTTACTGTTACATTAATCAAACAAAATTTCAATATTTGATAGATAAAATGAATGAAAAGTTCACAATAATACTAATTAATCATAAATACCTAAGGAAACAGCCATCGTAGATGAGTCTAGCACCATTAGAAGCTGAGCAGTTACGGATTTTGGTAGAGGCAGTGTCAAAGCAAGCAACACAATCATTTCTAGAAAGGTAATTTCTACATTGAAACATAGAATATACCAATACGTCTCCTGTGGCTGCTTGTGCTGTGGCGAAATGTTTGCTTTGATTACTAATTTGATTTCTCAAATCCAAAAATGTTGCGTTAACATTGGCATAGAAGCTATTCAAGTTTGATGCGTTATATGAACTACATCCACTGTTTAGTACAATTCTTGTTTGTGAATCTCCAACTACTACACAATCATAACTAATTATTATACTCCAACATACCAACGTTGTCACCACTACCTTAACTTGCAACACCATCCTTAATAGTAACTGTTTTGTACAAGGTACTTAAATTTGTAATACAAGAGATATGAGATAACCTCAACAATGTCTTATAGTAATATATATATATATATATAAAACTTGTATACTCTTTTCAGCATGAAATATAAACAAAAATGGTATAAGAAAAATTGATTTATCTAATTTTATTTTCGAGTAGTAATTTTTTTATTAGATAAAATTTAGATGAATTGAATTCAAAAACTCATAAGTAAAGTTGTCAATAAAGCTCCAAACTCTTACGTTCACTTTAAAAACTTTCTTATTAAATCTTTAATATTATGCCCTCTATTAAAACGGTTTATTTAAAATTTCGGTTCATTATTTTATTATTTTTTGTAGACTTAAGAGAGGGGACTCATAAATCTAATATTTTGAGATTTTTTTTCTTGAGATAACATCAACAATGTCTTATCTCTCCCCAAATGAAATACACAAAAATAGTATACGAAAAATTGATTTATCTAATTAAAAATTAATATTAAATAAACTAAATTTTCTTATAATATTTTTGTTTATATTTCATTTCAGAATAGTAATTTTCTTTTATTAAATAAAATTTATCTAAATTGAATTCCGAAACTGATAAGAGAATAGTAATATTTTTGTGTATTCTATATAAATATAGAAAAATGAGAATAGTCCTGATGAGTATAGGGTGGTCTGTGGATTTAATATTCAAACACTGCCAAAAAAAAAATAATAGTATTAATGCCGTGGTTTGAAAATTTGTATTTTTATGTGAAGGATGATAAATATGAAGAGGACATTGATAATAGGCATGGTTCGTACGAGACAAAATACTCGAAACGTAGTCAATACGAAAAATTAGCAGCCGAGGAAATGATGCGTTTATAACTTCCATGACCATATATATATTCGAATTATTATGATTTACAGAAGACGTGCAAAACTACCCACCACACCACCTCTCTCAGAGTTTCTAAGTTGTTTTCAAAAAATTATATAGTCTATGAACACGATAAATTTATAATTGAATCTTTGCACTTGTCTATAATTTATAAACATGTACTCAAACTTTTAAATAATTCATTCCCTATTTCTGGGAATCTAATTATAAATGATTTTAAAATTAAGAAATCCGGTTAAAAATTATTTTAATTCAAAGACCTAGTTATAAATTATAGACCAATTTAGAATTTAACTATAAATTTTCCTAGTTAAAGGTTCGATGACATATTTATTACCTCCCAAGTCTCAATGGAATTTCAAATTACTAAACTCTAATTCCCTTAAAAACCAGAAAATTATAAGGCTCTGGTTGATAAAATTAATCGACAGTTTATAACTGTTGTTCAATTAATAGTAAAATTAACGGTTAAATTAACTTATAAATATAAAATGATATAAAAAGACATTTTTAATTATAAATTAATCTTATAAATTAATATTTAAAATACTTTAAAAGTAATAATTTAAATTTATTAATTTGATATATTTTATTTATTTATCTTTTTTATTTATTTTATATATATATTAATGTAAATAAATAAATTATTTACTTTAAAATTTAATTTATATACCAATTATTTAAAATTATAGTATAATCATAAACACTTTTTATTATTTATTTAGCTAGTTTATTTATTTTAAATTATAATAAATACAATATTTTAAATTATTTATTTATTAATAATATTTTTAATTAAAATTATATAAATTATTCATTAGGAGAAAAATTATAAACTACAATTAAATAAACTACCTGAATAAGTTTATCAAAATACTATAAACTATAAAAGTTTATAAATAATTATTATCAAACAGAACTTATAACCTATAAGTTATAATTAAATTCGTTTCTTAATCTTATCAATCAGAATCCAAGACAAAAAAGTTCAATAACATATTTAAAGATGTCAACATAGTTTTGAGACTAACCTATAAATTAATAATCAGGCCTATAAAATAATACACATTTTATAGTTAATTAATACTACTATTTTTCATGTACACATACTTTTCGTTGGGTCAATTTTATATCAATCTCTTTAAAATAATAAATTACAAAAATAATCCAATTGCACTAGTATTTTATTTGAATGTAATTGAATAGTTTTTTCAAACTATTCTTAAAAAATGGTGGAAGAGGAAAATAATTATTAATAATTATTTTACGGTTGTCTCTAAAATTATCTTAATTCCGTCCTTCATATTAAAATTGTACCATTAAACTTAAGTTTGTATAAAAAAGACTAAACATAAACTAAGAAATCAATTAATAAAAAATACATCACTTTTCATTTCCCCAAACTAGTTTTTTATTCTGAACAAAGTTTTATTTAAAAAAGACCTCCTAAACGGCCAAACCCTTTCCTCGTCTTGACAAAAAAAGGCTTGTTTGTTTGTACATTATTTTTAGGAAAAATTTACCTTGTATCTCGTATTTGTATCTATATTCTATAAATTTTTTAAAATGACTAATATATTTTGATTTTTTTACTATTTTATCAACTCAAATTAAAATTTATTGAATTTTTTTTTTAAGTTTTTCAAAAAATTTATTTAAAGTTTTTCGGTACTATTTTTTTTATAAAAAGTGGTGTATACCGGAAAACTTCTTTACAAATTTTCCGGTAAACCCCTCTGTACTGAAAAACTTGTGAATAAAGTCTCCGGTACACATCCATTATTTTTTTAAATTTTCTGTAATGTAACTACTCTACCGAAAAACTTAGAAAAAGTTTTCCTTCTTTATCGGAAAACTTGAAAAAAGATTTCCGGGGTGTAACTTCTTTACCGGAAAATTTGGAAAAAGGTTTTCGAGGTGTACCTTTTTTACCGGAAAATTTAGAAATAATTTTCTGAAATACATAGTGTATACCAAAAAACTTTTAAAAAAATTTGATAAAATTAATTTTTTTTAATAAATATTAAGATTTATACGAAGACAAAAATATCATTTCTTTATATTTATGGAGATAAAGGTAAAATGTGAGGAATTCGTGCTAAAATTTTCTATTTTCAGACATTTACACATTTTATGGACTTGAGACGTCATGAGTGGTTGAACATCACTTTATCTTATTTATTATGGATCATGATCTTAGGACTTCCACGAAGATTATTATAGAGGAGACGGTCAAATACTTCCTCCTCCCATCTCATATATAAACAAAATATATAAATGACAAAAACTACTTTAAAAAATTAATTTTATATGTTCAAAATAATAAAATAAAATTGTACTGGATTCGTTTCTTATAAAACTAAAAAAACTATTTTAATTTTATATTTTTTAAAATGATTTTTATGAAGACTTGTTTAAAAATAGCAAAAATTATTCCGAACTCATTTGTTATAAACTAAAAAAAAAATTGCCATTTAATAATTTTGAATTATATTGTTAGAGATTCTAATATAATAAAAATTTCACTTTTAAGAAAAATATATATCTTAAAAATAATTTTTATGAGAAGTGCTAGTAAAAATAGCTTCTAATTTTAAGTACTTTTTTTTAAAATTTTATTATCCAAAAAGAGTTGGAGCAAAAGATAAAAAATTTAAAATAATTTTATGATAAACTATTTAAATCAATTTCTTATTTATAAAAAAAATTATATTTTAAAAAAATTATAATAAAAAGATGAAATACTTTAATTTTTTTTTAATTTGTAACAAATGGGTCAATTATCTAAATTATTGCCTTTCATGAGATAGAAAAAAAATAAAATCTAAATTAATAAAATAATATTGTAGGATTAATAGCATCAAATGTAGTAGAGTTGATTAACTTTTACTTATATTTAACACCACCAAAAGTAGACTTTTTTGTTGCTTACATTTGAAATATGTTTGGTAAAAATTTAGATGATAGCAGATAAATTAACTGATCATTGTTAAGTTAATTGAAATATTTAGTAAAGTTAGCAATTCAATTAACTTAAAAATATAAAATGACGTAAAATAATATTCTTAATTAAAAATAAATTTTATATCAACTACTAAATATTAAAGTTAATTTTTTTTTAAAATTATTTAATGGTTTATTTATTTTAAATTATAATAAATAAATTATAAATGATAAAAAGTAATTTTTAGTTTCAATATTAAAGGTAAAATTGACATAAAAATGATAAGATATAAGGTCGAAAGCTACTTGAAGCAGTTTATCAAAAAATGATATAAATTATAAGTTCATAAATGACTATTATCAAAAAGATCTTATAACTTATAAACTATAATTATATTATAAGCTCATTTTTTTACTTGTCAAACATACCCTAGATTCGAAGCGAAGGGAGTTGGACTTTTGGGTTTATGATTGAAGATCAATATCAATACTTTTGTCTTCTCACAATCAATCTAATATTGTGACTATTGGTATTACATAAGTAGTTAGTTGATAATATTATCTCCTTATAATTAATTACTTAGTTCTAAGTTAGTTTTATCTTTGTTATATTAACTAGTTGAATTTGGTAAGGGATATATATTGAGAATTATTCATCCTATACAGAATATCTTACTAGTAATCCTTTATAATCTTTTGTTCAACATCAATGAATAAGTTATTAAAAAAATCTAATTTTACTCATTCAATAATAATTGGTCTTTGTTTGAGAGGAATTGGAGAGGATGATTTATTAGAGGCAATACTTTACTTTTTTTTTAGGAAGAGGCAAGACTTTACTTAGTACTTAAACTTTGAGTAAATTAAGGGACAAAGAAACCGTGTCTCTTATATATGTCATTTTTTAGAGTCAGCACTTGTTAGTTGTTTGTTTGTGTCTGCTAAAATAAACTACCACTGTTAATTAGTTTAGATTAAGTTGAATATTCTCCTCCTATTTGAGAATTGACGAATAATTCGTAGTTGCATAACCATATTTTGGTTACGAGAATACTGGTTGTTATAAACACCTCTTGAACGAAAGATAAGAATTGTATTGGATTACATATAATTACCATTTTAACCCCAAATTAATTTTTTATTAATAGAAATAACCACACCGTGCAGATTTTTTTTTAAAGAAAAAATAAAATAAAACTTCAATTACATGACGATTTGATACACGTTTGAGAATTTAGTGATCAATTAAAAAAATAAGAATAATAAATTAAAAATAAAATACAATTAATTACACAACGACTTGCCAGTTTTTGTTATTGTTGAAAGTAATTGTTTTTCGAGTACTATTTTAGCAAGCACTGCTTCAGATTAATTTAATTATAAAATTTATTTTATTTTAGTGCCACTTTTCTTATTAATTCTTTTAGTTCATATGCTAACCGTTTCTCCTCGATAATATCCCATTTTGGTTCATCATGTTGAGACAAAATCTCTCTCAATTGGTTTTAATGATAACAAAATTAATTAAAAGATTATGATTGAGGTTAATGACTAATCTGTGCTTTTGAGTGTATTCATATAAGAAAATAGGTTATCATTCATTAAGGCAAAAGAAGAAAATTTTGAGTTAAATGCTAAGTATGGAAAATGCCGAGGATGGCCTCACGAGTTGGTAAAACTGCAGTTCTGCATCCTCGCTGATTTGAATTCATTAAACAAAGACATAATAGTATTAAAGAATGAATTATTTGAATTCATTTAACAAAAGTAGAATAGTATTAAAGAATGAATTGTTTGATTCATTCAACAAAGGCAAAATACTATTAAAGAATGTATAAAGAAAAGCTTTTGAAGAAAAGGAGCAAGAATGCAAAAGAAAGGTACGAGGAAGGATTACATTAGCATGTGCCTATAGTCAACATCTTGAAAAACATCCCAACACTTTATGAAAGCAACTCATCATGTCATAGGCAAAGGCTACATGTACTCTTGTGTGATTTAAAAAAGATTATAAAGTCAATCTTCAAAAAGGCAACAACAAACAAGTCCAAAATAAATTGCTCACATGTCTTAAGGCAAGGAAAGAGAAAATGACTTTACACGTGAAGCCTTTACAAAGTCTTGAAGAAAGGAATGAAAAGGACATCACATGTTCTTACAAGCATTAAATGAAGGAAAGAGAAAAAGTTCACATGTGAAGCTTTATCAAGGCATTGAAGAAAGGAGAACGAAAATGACTTCACATAAACTTCAAACATTAAAGAAAGGAAAGAGAAAAGGACAACACGTGCCCCAAGTACCCAGAAAATCTGTTACCTTGTACTTGAACATGGAATGCATCTATCCAAGGAGCTGAATGACATTTTTGTAATTATGAAGAAAAACCTTGACATTTCTAAAATGGATTTTCCAACAGTCATAAAAAGCTTGACATATGAAATGAACATCACAAGACCTCTATAAATTGCAGCAAGCTGATCTTCATCAAATGGACAACACATTGCATTAAAAAGATCAAAGATCTTAAAGCTTTTAAGAAGCAACATCCATTATATCTTCGTACTTTCTACAAATCCTACATTAGATCTTTGTTAATCTTTTGAGAAAGTATTTAGAATCAATCACTCTCATATCACACTATAATTTCCACGTGAGATACACTTGGAAATATTTGAAATCTGATTGTAAGCTTGGTGAAGCTTAAGAATACACAAGTTGTAATCATCATTTGTCTGAGGTTGATCTGTTTAAACATTAGTGAAATCTCACAAGGGTGTGAGGATTGGAAGTAGCCATCTTTGGTGAACCAGTATAAAAATAGTGTGTGTCAATCTTATATTTCTCTTTCACTCTTTAGCTTAGTTCAAATCTAAAGATTTTGAAAAACCCATCCTCGGGCTTGCCATCCTCTGCAAGAGGATAGTTTTTAAAACACTTGAAAATTATTTTTAACAGCAAAATCCCTATTCAACCCCCCTTCTAGTGATATTTAGCTACATTACATCCCTTATAAATATCATTCATATTATCTCATCTACACACAATTCTTTATGTTTCTTCAATGTCTGAAAAGAAAAAAAAAAACCAATTTTGTTGCTTCAATTTCTCCAAAAAAATTAGTCATGAAATTTGGTTGTTAGAGTTGTGCGACCGTGGTTTCTGTCTGATCTAAATGTCAAATATAAATTTTATGCGATGGAAATGGAATTGATGAAACATAAATTTTATGCGATGGAAATGGCATTGATGGATGACATGGTTTAATTATTTCTTTTATAAATTCAATGTTTTAAATTATACACAAACTTATTTGTTATGTTATTAATTTAACAAATTTTGTTTCATATTTTTAGGGTCATAAAATTCAAGTAACATTGCGAAAATATCTTATTTCTCAATTTGAGACTAATATTCATGAGCGAGATGTGTACAATTTTCGTTCTCTTGGTGTTGCGTCTAACTCTTGAGCATATAGTTACACCAATTCAAATTGAACTTGCAAATGGTACAATGATTCGAGAATTAAAAATCAGTTTGGTCACAATCTATCCGTACTCATTCATTTCATTACCATAATTCAAAATGTTGACATAAATTATTTGATTGATAAATTTATTTCAATCTATCATTGTTATTTTATTTTAGTTATTGATGGTTTAATCATTATTATTTTAGGAATGGTGTCAGTACAAAATTTAAAGTTATTGAGTTAGAGTCAAATGAGTGAGGTTTTTTATATTATATATTTTTTTTTAGTATTTAATAATTTTCTATATTAATTATTAACTAATTTTATTTTCTTTATGTAGTATAAGGATTGAATGTGCACTGTTTGGATCATATGTTGATGAATTTGCAATCCGGTTATAATCAAAATGTTGTTGTACTTACTCAGTTTCTAAAAGTGAAGATGTTTAATGGTAAAAGTCAACTACAAAATGCATTAAATTATACTAAGCTTTTATTCAACCCTGAAATTCTTTATTTCAAACTCAATTAAGGTTAAAAGTAAACTAGAAGTACTATCAACTAATTTATTCAATTCTTTTATTTTATTTATTAAAATACTAACTTTATATTATGAATTGACATATCCACCGCTTTTACAGAATATGAACAATGTGAAATACTATGAAGAGAGGGCGATACTTGCTATGACTCGTGATATTGTATCTATCGTTAATGATTATGTTTTATCATTAATTCCAAGTGAGGAAAAAAAATATTAGTTCAGACTCATCTGTCATTTCTGATGAAAATTTTGTTGTGCAGGGAGATTGGTTCACACCTGAATTTTTGAATGTCATGAAATGTTCAAGAATTCCAAATCACCGATTAAGATTAAAGATTGGTGTTCTAGTCATACTTTTGAAGAACATTGATCAAGCTAAATGAACTATATAATGGAACAAGACTGCTCATAAATGAACTGTGTACAAATATTATTAGAGCAATTGATAAGATTTATATATCAAAGACGAATTTGATTCCATCTGATCCAGCTTTCCCATTTAAATCCTAGAGAAGACAATTGTCATTGTCATTGTGTTTTGCAATGACCATAAATAAGAGTCAAGATCAATCTTTTTCTCAAGTTGTTTTGTATTTAAAGCGATCTTTATTTACTCATGGTCAATTCTATTTGGCTATTTCACGAGTAAAGTGTATGAAATGATTGAAGATTGTTATTTTAAATAAGGAAGAAAAACCTACGTGTACAAAGATATTTTCAATAATTTGTAAACATGTAGAGGACATTCTTTTTACAATTTAGATTTGTTTATTGTAAGTTATTTTTTTGTATGGAATTGAATTGATGATAAAATTCAAATTATGTCTTTAATGTCAATGCCAATAAAATTATGTCTTGAATATCAATGTTAATTCAAATTGTTATATTAATATAAATTAATATAATAATATATTTTAATATATTTATCAAAATAATAATTTATATCCGTGCAACACACTGATTACACACTAGTTATCATTAAATCTATGTATGGTTGGTTTTAAGCAACTTTGTCAAATCCCGTATATTCATACAATTTGGTATCACTCTTAATTTGATTATTTACTTCTTAAAAATTTTATATTTCATTTTCGGAAGCAATTTTTTTTTTTATAATTAATACTAGTACTTTTCTCGTTTTTTATTATTGTAATTTCTTCTTGACTTGTTGATCTATTGAACTTTTTTAAAATGGGAACCGTATTCGTACATGCATTTATAAAATATTATCATATTATAAACTTTGGAGTAATAATTTGAAAACATCTCACAGATTAATTAATAATTTAGCATGGTACATGATTATGTCAAATAATTCATCAAATAGTTAATTATTAATTTTTTGTAGGTCCATGATTATGATGTTGTCATTAGTCTAATTTTCTTATGACATTAGCATACTATTACTAGTCTATCTTTTACACTTGCCGGAATATTTGTCGGCACGTAAGAAGAGCATAAAGCTACAATTTGTCTGTATGTGTTGCCTTGATCATCTTGGAATCTGGACTACACTGTATAGTGTATACTAGTATATAGTATATGTGTGTGCTTCCATACTAGTATATATATATTTTTTTATTGGAATCTAATACATCATATTTAATTTAATAATTTTGATATTTTTCAGTTAAGTAAATTATATGCACGACCATATTTATTAATTTATGGTTTAGACGAAGAAACATATTTATTTCTATGTTATTAGATTTTATTTTATTTTTATGTTATCATATTTAGTATGTTAAAGAAGACAAAATATGTTTTGAAGAAAAAATAGATTCATGTATGAAATCATCTATAGAGTTTGAAGTGTGATTGAAGACAACCAAAATATATTGAACACTCATATTTTAAATATTCAAACATCGGTCTCTATTTCATCATCTTACTATTCTATCTTGCAAGGTCTTATTATAAAGTTAATGCAGTGTTGGAGTAGTTATTCATGATGTTGATGACTTGGTGATGGTTGATTGATTGGTGTTTTTAGGCGGTTCTATATTTTGATGTTTTGGAAGCATTGAGTTTGAAACTAGCTCTTAAATTTACTCTTGACATTGAATTCATTCTAACGATTTTTGAAATGGACTCTTTTAATGTGATTCAATGAGTGCATGCAAAAACTAAATATTTATCCTACTTTAACTTCGTGACGGGAAATTATCAAAAGATTAATAATTATCTTCTTTCATTTTCTTTAAATTGTGTTAAATCGGTTGCTCATCATTTAGCTTGTTTTATTTTAGATTTCATAAACTTGATCTAGATTAAGGATTGTCCTTTTTGTATTGCCTCTTTCATTTTAGCTAATTTAGCTACTTAATAAAATTCACATGGACATAAAAAAAGTGCTAAAAGTCAATACCACATTATACAATATTTGAACACCACATACATATTAAGGTATTGAGTATATGTCACTTCTCTAAAGTGTCTTTCATTTAATTAAGTCACTCCTAGTTGATCTAGGGTCAACTATTCACTATTGAATTCTTACAGTTTTCAACTGTCAGTCTCTCCCATCAATATCTACTCTCACTATCCATCAAATTAAATTATGATTTTGATACCGCTTGTTGAGAAGTTCGGGGAACACCAAAAGAAACAATGGGATTGCAATGAGACATAAACATCGCATATCCACAAAAAATCTTAAGACTTTAACATATGAGTAATCTCTCTTATATATTCTCCATTTAATCTATTCTTGTTTGAAGTGAAACTGATCACTCATACTTAAATTTCAATAGTTGATATAACATTGTTGACTTTCATGAATTACCTTATTGCCTCACACTTTAGGAGCTAGGCATGTTAGGGAGTTCGTGGACGTGAAAGCCCCAAATGGCTAAATGCTTCAGGATCACAAAAGACTTTGACACCACATCTTCACCCAAAACTTTAAGACATTATGTAAATGGATCTCCTCTTTTATATATTCAACATTTAACTCATTCTTAATCAATGTGGAACTTAATCACTCACATTTGAACTTAAAAATCTCCCTTTAAATAGAACATGTCTTTTGACTACACCATCTAGAAGACTTTCGATACAACGATCTAACAGCAGGATCCACTCCCATTACTCCACCAAGCCGAACCAGACTTTGATACCACTTGTTGGAAAGTTAGGAGGCACATGAGCAACAACCAACTCAATACTTCAGGATCACAAAAAACTTTGACACCACATCTCCATCCAAAATCTTAAAATATTAGGTAAATGGATCTTCTCTTATATATCCAACATTTATTTTAACTCACTTTTTTAACCACTCAACTTGAACTTAAAAAAGGCGGTGAAGAGGAATGCATTTATTAGGTTTTGAGTTTTCTTTATGATCCCCAGTTTTCGTTGTCCTAGACATGTATCATGTTATATTCTTTCCGGTATGGCGAACATGGATGAGGATGAGGACTAGGAGATGTTGAGAAAATTTTGCACAAGTAGATGAATTAAAACCAACATGTCTAAAGATCTTAGATGAACACACCATAAAAGTAATTAAACACACACAAAGATTTACATTGTTTGGTCCTCTTGTTTGTTTGTTGGTAAAATAAATAAACACAATTTTTTATTTATTTAATATAATAAAATAAACTCTCAAATTATTATATTCATACATTACATCTTTATATACTATGTAACACTAATTATGTCACACCATTTAATAATATGACGTGACACCTCTAGAGTTCATTATTTCTCTTGTCCTCATTCTTTTACTTCTTTTTCTATGTAACTATGATTAAAAAACTAATAATAGAAAATATAACATCCGTTATAAACTTGATTTAATTATCTATTACTTTTTTAATTCATTGCATATACATATATCACAATATTTTAATTACATTTAAATAATTAAAATGTAGCAACCATAAACTATCATAAAATATATAAAAATATAATCATTACATCTTACCTAACAATAATAAAACTTATACACAAATAATCTAATGAAATTTAAATTAAAATAAATAAAAAATATTGAAACAAACAAACCCATTTAAATTAGCAAGCATATGCACACAAAAAAACAACAAAAGAATAGCAGAGGATATTTATTGAGAAAATAAAAAACATAAATTATACATTGAATATTTTCAAAGTAGTATACAATTTGTGTATATTTTCTTAATAATGCTCAGATATATATATATATATATATATATATATATATATTTTATTTCTCCAATACAAAATAAAATATTTATCTGTAAATTTTTTCATAATACAAAATATTAGAAATGATAATTCATATCATAGTTTAATTCATATCAAAATATTAGACTTTTAGATTGGATTAATGATAATTCATATCATAGTTTAATTTGACAACAAAAATATTCAAAATCAAATACTTACTTCTTATCATTCACAACAATATTTCGTGTTTTTGTCGATAAAAAACAGGACTATGGATTTCTTCATTATAAACATTTTTCAAAAAGGATTTCATCAAAATATCTTTGAAAGAATCACATGCCATAACACCTCTAATTAAAAATTAGTTATTCAAAACTTAAATGGAAATGAGACACAAAATACAAGATATAAGAAATAATAGTGCGTTCAAGATTCAAAGTAAAACAAAAATAAATAAATGATCTTATAAAAATCAATATTTACAAATATACATCAAATCATTGCTTACAAAATATACATTTTACTTTTTAGTGGAAGAAAGTATTCTATAATGATTGAATGTTTAAAACAAAAATAAAACTCATATTTTTTAATCATATTTTTTATAGTAAAAATCAGTCATATTTTGTTAAAAACTTTTCAATGGTTACCATTTCATTTTATTTGGTTTTTTACGCAACAAATTATTTTTATAAACTTAAACATATAAAAAAAAATTATGTCATATTGATACATTTATACACCATAAATATCACTTTCAAACATTATAAAAATTCACATTAACAGAAAATTTACATATTACAACCATGCAATGTGCGAGTTATATTCTAATTTAAATAACGATAAAAACATAAGAAAATAACGTGGAAACTCCAAACTAGATTAAAAACCACGAGTAGATGATAACATTGTGAAAATTGTTACAAAATAAACTTCTTTCAAATACCTCACTTCCCCAATACAACCACACTCAGAATATTTAAGTACCTTACAAAATTCTAAAACAAAAGATAAAGAAAGAGTCAAATATAAACATAAAGTATTTTTGATTGATGCGAATTGTAATATAAAACTAGAGCTATCTATATATATATAGCTTTGAGTTCTCTCTTTCCTTACAAATCCAAACAACATGAGACTATTTTAACATCTAAAATTCCAATCAACTCTAACATTGTCTACACCCAATATATGTATCACTCAACAATACTTTTGTTGGGCCACAAGAGAAGTCCGAAAGATCGTCACATCGAATTAAAAACAACCACATAAGAGAGATGAACAATACATCTTCACCAAAAACCTAAAAAGCATTAGGGGTATGAGTTATCTCACTTATACGTTGTACAACATCTAATATTTGATCCAAATGGTCCAATATGAGACTCTTCTCACACTTAACGCACCAACAACTCTCACTCAAGAAGTCTAAAGAATGATATCACTAATGATCTCACAAAACAAAACAAATGCTTGTACACACTCTTCTCTATCTGAACATGGTTGAGGATATATAAACTCTCCCCATGACTGCCTTTATAGGAGACAGCATGACTTCCATTCATATGTATATAACATAACCGAAATTAATTTACTCAAGCCGAGTCAATTAATGTCGATTATGCTATATACCTCCAGACTGAGATTCTTCAAAGTAAAAATATATCTCCTGTACTACTTCAGAAAATAACTCCACATCTTGAAAAATAGGACTAACAGAACATGCAAAATAAGAACTATTCAGTGGAAGATCTCCTGCACCAGCCAGTTCCCTCTTCACTAAAGTGCTTCTTTTAAACAAAATCACCTATTCTATTCAATCAAACAGTTAAATAAGCATATCAGTAGTCATTTTTAATATGAAATAACATCTTAGTAGTACTATATTACAATATACTTGATATCTGTTTGAAAAATGTACAATTTTTAAGAATTCATACTCAAAAATCCTGTCCTTTCTTTTTCTTTATTTATGTCTTCATTTCAACTTCAAAACCTCAAACCCCTTAACAAGAGAAATCCATGATCCTATTTAATATATTCATCTAGCTGATAATACAGAAGGAGAAGCAGTAGCATTAGATGTAGAGGAAGCAGCTAAGGTAGAATTGTTTGTCCTTGGCCTCAAGTTAGAATCAACAAAGACAGGCATGGATGGCCTTATATGCTCCACCAAGTTCTTGCTTTTGAGTAGAACTACTATTTCAGACATAGTTGGTCTTGTTGCAGCTGATGCTTGAGTGCAACACAAAGCAATCTCTATAACTTTCTTCACTTCTTCTGCATCATAGTCACTTGAGTTTAATGTCTTGTCAACCAACTCCAAGTGCCTTTCTCCCTCGTATAGTTTCCATGCCTATTCAAGTAACAATCCAAGTTCATATAGCAAAATGTGAAAAAGGAAATGACTGTTCATCATCTAAAGATCTATTTGTGGCGTGTTTGGATTGATTTATTTGAGTTTATCTACTAGCATAAACGTTTGCAAGAGTATTTGAGCGAGCTTATGAAAACAACTTATGACATGTACATAAGTTGTTTTCAGCTTATTTCCAAAAACTCTCCAAGATAGTTTATGAAAATGGTTTATAGTTTATATGAACATAATTTGACTTTATATTATACAATGAATGCATAAAACAAATTAAAATAAGGTAGAGTTTAGTTACTACTTAGAAATGAAAACAGAAATTGAAAGCGGAAAATGTTTTCTGATACCAAATAGTCCCTAAGTTAGTTATGAAATTATGTGAAATATATTACCCTTTGAAGGAGGAATTCACCATCAGGGTCATCTCGCAACTCGCTGCTCTTTTGGCCACTTATGATTTCTAGGACTACTACACCAAAACTGTAGGTATCAGCCTTCACTGATAACTGACCATGGATAGCATATTCTGGTGCAGTGTATCCCCTGCATATGCACAATTTTTAAAACACAAGAGACATTTTAATGTTACATCCCCATTTTATGCTATGCAATGCAACAATAGTATTATGGCATCGTTATAGCTATTATTTGAAAATATTTTGTATTAAGTAGCATATCAGAGAATAATAGTGATAAGCTTAAATTTTGTTATGTTAAAGCGCTATAATGCGGCTATAGATGCTGTTTAATAACACTACGATAAGCTACCTCTTTATAGAAGTCAACATTTGAACTTACAATGTTCCTGCAAATCTTGTGCTAAGATGAGTTTGATCTTCTGGCAGAAGTCTTGCCAAACCAAAATCAGCAATTCTAGGTTGAAGATCGTCATCCAAGAGAATATTGCTAGTCTTTATATCCCTATGTATGATGCAAACATAGAAATCTTCATGCAAATAGGCCAATCCCCTTGCTGTGCCTAAAATTATATCATACCTTTGAATCCAATTGAGGGAACCCGTTTTTTCACCTGTTACCACAAATTTAAACAAAAGATTGAGAATTCACAACATGTTTTCAATAGGAATATTGACATGAGTTTTATTTACCAAATAAGAATCTGTCAAGGCTTTTGTTTGCCATGTATTCATAAACAAGGATTCTTTCTTGGCCTTTACTGCAAAATCCGAGAAGTCGAACAAGATTCCGGTGATGAACATTACTTATGAGCTTCACTTCACTTTCAAATTGTCCATCCATCTTGCCATAATGGTCTAATATCAATTTCTTGACAGCAACTATTTTACCATTTTTCAGAGTTCCCTGTTCAATAATTGAGGATTAATAATTTTT
Source organism: Cicer arietinum (assembly GCF_000331145.2). Classification (NCBI taxonomy): domain Eukaryota; kingdom Viridiplantae; phylum Streptophyta; class Magnoliopsida; order Fabales; family Fabaceae; genus Cicer; species Cicer arietinum. The sequence continues at coordinate 58,768,064 of NC_021164.2, read as the reverse complement.
CATTTGGAAAATAACCTATCTTTATGTATAGAAGAAATAATACTCTGGTAATGATTGAAGCGCTCACACAAATACAAATATCAGACTAAAAATTGACCGACACTATACACTAATAATTATTTGAAAAAAGATAGTGTTTAAATGTAATCATAATCATATGTATCAATGTCACGTTGGTATACCAAACATGCCTTCAATTTTTGTGCTCCATAAATTAGAATTAAAATATGTTGAAAAATAATACCTTGTATACATCTCCAAAACCTCCTTCTCCCAATTTATTTTCATCATTAAAATTTTTTGTAGCAGACTTCAAATCTTTATATCTGTAAATAACTGGACCTTTCAACTCAGTTGCTCCCAATATGTCACCTGATAAGGGAAACATAATTAGGAATCTCTTCATTAGTAAATAAATCTAGGTATTCATCTTTCTAAAAGGCTTAAGATTGTGATGAGGAAAAGGATTAAAAAAAGGTAAGACAAAAAACTAATCATATTGCATCATAATATTATTCCAAAAAATTGGCATTGTATCTTCTTTTGTAAGAAATCATGATGATGGATTCAAAGACTTTCTGTCTCACCTATAGGAAGTCTCTTGGGTTTCTTGTTGAGCCTAAGCCAAACAAATAGTAGTGCAAGGAGGATCACAACAAAGGCTACACCTCCTACAACACCACCAATAATGGCCCTCTTCTTACTTGAACCTCCTGCAAGATAAGAAACCACACTTAAGCTTTGTTTCAAATCATATACTCCTACTTAAAACGTGACACTTAGTAGACACAAATGGTATGCAAAATAAAAATATATATGCATTCATCTAAAATCCAAGTAAAGAAAAGCATCATTATAATTTGACCTTGGTTTAAGAAGGGTGTGATATCAATAGTCTGGTTATCAGCAAAGAAAGATTCCTCAGAGTATCTGATATAACAGCCTGCATCAAAAGCCCTACCATCTGCATCAGGAAAACAATTATTTATATTGTTGAATCCAACTTTCAAGCAATCCAAACAACCACTTTCAGTGACTGTTTCAGCACATTGTGCAATGGCATAGATTGAATTTCCTCCAAATGGTGTCTTTGTAGCTGCATAATAACCAGGAATTTTGGGTGTTGCTGTTTGTAGATCACGAAGAGCTTGTTGTGCAGCTGAAGTAAGAGCAGTGGCTCCATTTACTGTCTCATTTCCACATATCACACCGTTGCCAAGCTGAGTTGTTTCGTCGAAGAAGCCACTGCTCTCATACCTGCATCATTTCAAAGCTTTCAGCGTCATAATTCATAGTCTTTTAACCTTTTAGACACACTTATTATCAAATACTATAATAAATTTTAAAATATGTAAATGTATTTACTGTAAAAATAAAATGGATTTAATATATACTATTTTAAATTTGTTAAAAATTCATATTGGATTTTAAATTTATCATTTGAAGAGAGAAAATTAATTAATATTTCTATTATTAGTATTTATTGTTGACTACAAAAAATAAACATGAATTAATTAGGGGTTAGGTCAAAGAGACTTTAATTTACTTTCCTTTTATTGGGAGAACCCAAATTATACATAGATAAGGGGCAAAGTTCTATAATAATTTATAAAAAAATGACGTTTATAAATATCCGTTAGAATCAATATAAAACCTAAACAGATTTTATTAGACATCTAAAATTGAGTATACCTGAATATAAAACTCTACAAAAGTGTATTATACTATTATAGAAGAATCGGATTATCAATTACACTATTTAATTTTTTAAAAATCAAAGGCCTTTTTGACCAAGGAATTGGGCCAACCCTAAATCGACTTCAATATAAAATTAATTTGCACCAGAGAGAGCTTAACTAACTTGCAGCTAAATAAGTTAATATAATTATGAATATATTAATATAATAATGATATTTTTTTTTTGTCAAATAAGTTAATTGTTAAACTCACATATAGAAAGTTTTGAAGTTCAAACTTCGACCTACAAAATCAACGTCAATGCAATTTACAAATATCACATTACAATTACAATTGATAATTTAATAAATATTATTCTCTAGTTGACATTGCAGTGGCACACCTCTCTCATTTTCCTTATGTGTACGTCATAACCCATCACACTAACGTTACACGTGTCAAAATAAAATCAGGTCAACTAGTACTCTAGCAGCATTCAATTGTGCAATGACTTTTTTTGTGTTACAATTTATGCAATGACTTAACTAGTAAGGAAAAAGTAAATACCCTGAGTAAACACTATTGATTTTCTACATACATAAAAAATTATTGTTATTTAAATTAAATACGAATCGTTGTATTTCTTTTCTTTCTTTAAATGTTGTATGAATGTAAGAGTGTGATATGGAACATTTTTATATTTAGAGGCAAAACATTACATCAAATACCAAAATATGCGTCCACAGCCGGGCGGCAGCCCCCATCTTAGACAATCCATTCAATTATTCTCTTTTAATTCCCCGTGACGTCTTCTTACCAAAAATACCAATACAATTTAGATTTTTCTTAGTAAAAAAAATGCAAATGCAAAATAGTGATATACTACCTAATAACTAACACAATTTTTCTTTTTCTGCAAATGAAATTTTCATCAAAATATTCATAAAGCATAACAGTTAATCTAAAAGCACGACACAATTAATTTTTAACATAACATAATTTTAATTACTACTATTAATGTAATCAAGAAATCAATCTATAAGGTTTTATTTTCGTATATAACAAATCAATGCTAATAATAATTATTGTGAGCTTGTGTACGTGTGAATGTGAATGTGAATGTGAATGTGAAATGCATCACTTGATATGCCAACCTTATCATAATAATAATAATAATATAATTAATGAAATAATAGGTGGAGTTGTACCTAAGGAAGCAACCATCATAAATGACACGAGCACCGTTGGAACCAGCGGAGCAATTACGAATTTGTGCGGCGGCGACTTGGAAACAGGCGGAGCAATCAGAATTGGAGAGATAATTCCTACACTGAAACAGAGCATAAACAGGGTTTTCTCCCCTGGCTAATTGTGCCGTTGCAAAATGCTTGTTTTTATTCCCCACCTGTGATTTCAAGTCTGACAAAGTTGTGTTTAGATTTTGGTAGAAATTGGACAAGTTGGTCGCGTTGTATTGACTACAACCTTTGTTGATTAAATGTGTTTCAGGGTCAGCTTGTGTCACAACAAAGCTCCATGAACATAACAACAAGGAAGTAATCAAGAGGTTAAATTGTTGTCGTCGCATGTTGTTGTCGTTAGTCTTGAAGTTGGTCTCACATGAAGGAAATTGTCTGTTTATATATAAAGTTAATACCAAATAAAAGAAGCTCATAAGAAAATTGATGATCTTGTGTGTAAATTTAAATTGTGGAATATATAATACTCTCAATACTTAACTAGAAAATAGATATACTTGGAGTTTAAACTCCTTGTAGTAAATTAGTTAAATTAATAGTAATAGTCATTTTGAGATTTATAGATAAATAATATCTTACTTAGACATTTAATAAATAATTTGTATTTTACAAAATCATTTTATTTTTATAAGAATATATTAATTAATGGTAACGTCATCATGACATGACAAAATTGTAATTTCTCATTTCATTAATGTGTTAAAATGTATTGCATTTTTTTTTTTTTGTGTATGTCTATTAAAGTAAACAAAATATTCGTATTTTTTAGTTTACATATAAGTAAAAGTAAATAAACATATTTCATATTTTACCTAAAATTTATAAAGTTAAATTAACTACTACTTTAATCTTTAATTAATAATTAATAATTAATAATTAATAATTTAATATATATATATATATATATGTATGAAAGTTGATATTATTATTTATAATTGATTTAACATATGGATTATAATGCAAAGGGGTGCTTGATTTTATAAATGGCTCAAGAAAAATTATTATTGTTCCACTTGGGGTATTTTTTATAGATATATATTTTTTTTTTAATTTTTACAACAAATTGTCAGACCTTGAAAAAAATACGAATATGTCCTACTTTTGAAATCTAATAGATGATCGCAATCCCAAGGAGCGATGAACTGAATGAAGTTTTTTAAAAGTCGCATCCCCGTGATGCGACCATGTAATGGCCGGAAAAAAAATCTCATTTTTGTAAATAGAAAATTATTTATTAAATAAAATAAAAATAATTATAATATTTTAAAAAAACAAAATATTATTAATAAATTAAAAAAAATACATTAAATTGAAGTGAAAAAAAATGTGATTGAGGAGAAGTGTATAAACAAATAACGTGTTATGTTATTTTAACAAATCCCTTCTATTTTGTAAAAAAATTTAAATTATTTTTAGCAACTTAATTATATTTTGTTAACAATTTTCTCTTTTTTTTTTCTCCTAATTAAATAAATAAAAATAATAATTATAGTAGGATTCATAACTTTGAACTGCATCATCCACAACCGTTGATAAATTAAATTGAAAAGTCAAGATTAAATAGGTAATAGACCAATTTGATTAACTATTATAATTATTATTTTTGTTGGTTTTTATTTATTTAATCCGTAGAAAAAATAGAATGAGACAATTGTTAAAATAATTTAAATTTATCTACAAAATATGAGAGAGTTGTTAAAATAATATAACACGTTATTTGTTTAGACACATTTAGTCAACCGTAATTTATTAATAATATTATATTTTTTAAAATATTATAATTATCAGTTAATATTTTGTTTTTTTTAATATAATTATTATTTTTATTAATTTTTTTTATTTGATCCGGAGAAAAAATAGGAGAAAGTCGATGACAAAATATAATTAAGTTGATAATTTATCTGCAAAACATGAGAGAGTTGTTAAAATAACATAACCGTTATTTGTTTAGACATATTTACTCAACCGCATTTTTCTTCTTCAATTTAATGTATATTTTTTTCAATTTATTAATAATATTTTGTTTTTAAGATATTGTAATTATTTTTATTTTATTAAATAAATAATTTTCTATTTATAAAAAATGAGAAGAAAAAAAAATTCAGCCCAATACATAATCGCATTTTGGGATGCGACCTTCTATTAAATTAAAAAAAAAAATTAAAACTTCTTTCAGTTAATTGTTCCATGGAGTTGTGATCATCTATTAAATTTCAAAAAGTAGGATATATTAATATTTATTTAGTGTAAAAATTAAATAATATATATATATATATATATATATATATATATATATATATTTATATAAAAATAACCCCTTGTGTA
>NC_021164.2:58746626-58762780 GCF_000331145.2 Cicer arietinum | reverse complement strand
TATAAAAAAATCCCCACTTGGGGACTATTATGACAGCAGAAACTTGGCTGTCAGCGCAGCCTAAAAATAGTGGAAAGTTGAAAGACATGCATATAAATGGTTTGAGTCATTGACTATGGTGAAATATCACTAACAAAAATAAATAAATAAATTATCATATTGCTCTGTGAAATTTGAAGGGGTCATAAATTTACTTTCAGAAGTTTAGATTTGGGTAAATAACATTTTGTAATTGAAAATATTAGATAATATAGTTCTTTCATTAATTATTTATTAATTATTTATGTGGCGAGTTTAGTTCTTAGTTAATTCATTGTCATGTGAAAAAAAAATTAATTTGTTTAATTTTAGAAACACAGAGAGTTAATTTGTTTGATTTTGAAAATTCAATTACTCAATTTTATTTTTGAAACTAAAATATTGTTATTATTGGAACGGTAACATCATCTATATAATTCATATCTTTTTATTTTTTTAAGAATCTTCCTTTATATAAATCATTTTTCTTACTCTTCCATGATATTCAAAACGTAGAAAATGAAAGAATTAAGAACTACATATTTTTCTTTCTCCATGATTGAAATTTGAACTCGGTGATTCTCAAATATAACTAAAAAGAATTTTGAAAGATAATTATTTTCACGCCTCTTGCCAAAAGTAATTTCTTCAATTTTGTTTCTCTTTTTCCTTCATTTTTTGTTTTCCCTTCTTCCATAATTTCTCTCCCATTTTTTTCTACTGTTATCTCAAAGTTTGCTTATTGATTTCTTCGATTTCTCTAATTTTCTCACCAAACTAAACATAAAAGGGACAAAGTCAAACCCAACATAACGCACAAGAAAAACAAATCCAAACTCAAATATCATTGTCACACTTTGGACCAACTCATGAAAATCAAGTGATGCATCAAGAGGTAGCTGTCCAAGGAGATGTATAAGGAACTAGAAAAAATGTAGGATGATTCAGAAACTATATTGCAATTTTTAGTATGATTGGTTATATACTCTGATGTGTTTGGCATAAAACCACCGCTCATAAGGAGACCTACACCATCACTCATGAATACACCACCACCTCCACCTATGAGAGCACCACCACCCATGACATAACTAGATCCTAGACCACCAACCATCAGAGAGTCGTTTCCTAAGTTTGGCTCAAGTATAAATGAACCACATATAATGTATTTCATTTTTTTTTTATCTTGTTGATGTTTTCTATATTTTGGACGACGTAGTTGACACTTATTACTTATTAATCTCTCTTTTGGAATCATTTAGATTATATAATTGACATTTATTTGGATGATGTTGTGGTATATTTTGGATGATGTAATTGACACTTATTACTTATTAATTGATCATTATTTAGAGTCAAATGAGCTTCATTGGTGCATTTTGGTATTTAGTTTATTTATCCAAGGGGTTAATTTTCTCGAAATTATAATTCTTTAGGGGCCTATTGTTGAGCCAAAATCCCAAATAAATATTTTGATATAAACAAATAATAAGTTAATTAAAAACTCTAATTGTGATTCTAAATTATGTGTTAATTTAACATGTGTTTTTTAGTGTAATAATCCAAGTTAGGTACAAAGCAAATGAAAGAGAAATAAGTTCAATGAAAGGCCTAAAAATGAACAAGACTGAATCAAGAATGTGTTTGACATAATCTGAAAAACCAAGAACGTTCTCCATGTTTCTATCATTTTCAGCAAGCAAGATCACATCAGTTTTTAATGCAAGGAAAGCTCTTGTAAATCACAAATGAATTTCCAGTTCATATACTAGGAATATACAGGTCTCATATGGGCAAAAGAATCACTCAAAAGGATCAAAGGATCAAAGGCACAACTCAAAGCAAAAGTGTCAAATGATCATTCTCTAGCAGTGTAACACCAGTCTCCAGATTGATAAACATTATTCAGCCTGTTACACTTGATCTTCAGCAGCAAACTTCTCCAGAATGATTAATAACTATCTCCAGAATGATTAACATCATTCTCCAAGTATGATGCCATCAGTCCAGAATGATACGAACAATCTCCAGTTTTCTGACCATCATTCTCCAACCTTGTTACATCATTCTCCAGCCTTATATCATCATTCTTCAGCTTGTTTTGCACGATTCAAAAGACAATCTAAATCTGAATCGATTAAGCACATATTTGATATGTTTGTGTGCATAAACAAACGATCATCACAGTCAAGAATGAGAAGCTACAAATCAAACATTGTTACCGCATAAGCAGAAAAGCAGAATTTGCAAAACAGTAACATTCAAAGTTTAAAAGTCTGGTCTTTGGTCAAATCTGACACATGACATCAATGCACTTTTTCAGCTATCATAATAGCTTTCATCAACCTTCTTGAAGCCTATAAAAGGAACGCTAAGCTCAAGGAAACGCATAACTTCAAGTGCTAAGAAAATCCATCAATCACATACACTTACATACTTGAAAGCTTCTCATTTGCAAAAGAATCAATTATGAATTTATCTTCATATATCTATATCATATTACTGAGTTCTTTTATCAAGAATCTGTTCTCAAACACGAGTTGAGCATAATCAGATTTTATCAATCTCTTTAAATAATTATTGTGTAAACTCAAAATTATAAGGGTTGTTTATAGTTTGAGTATTGTTGTAAAAATCTTTTTATGGTTAAAAGGTAAATTGTAAAATCCTCTCAAGATTGATAGGTGACTTGATTGAATCCTTTCTGGGTGGAAATGAATTGTTGTTATAGATCAAGGTTAATCTTAACAAAAACTGTGTAAAACCAAGAATGTTGTAAAACCAAAAATGTTCTCTGCTTGAACACTTAGTGGAAAATTTCACAGTTGTGAGGACTGGATGTAGTCCGAGTTGGGTGAACAATGATATATCTTTGTGTGATATTTCTTCCTTATCTCTATTAACTTTCAATCATTTTGATTATCAAGTTAAATAGATAAACTAAAACTATGATTTTAACTAACCAAGAACGTTGTCCGTTTTTTATTTCCATAACCAAAAATGTGCTCTGTTTTCAGTTTTTATAATCAAGATCATTCTTGAGTTATTTTCTTAAGATTCTAAATATGTGAATTTACAATTCAAACCCTCTTATTTGTAAATTGACATTGCTACTTCACCTATTTGATTATAAGTTATAAATTTCAGATATCGAATTAAACATTTTATATTTCCTAGCAAAAATGTTACTTTGGGGGATCTATTTGAAAGTTTTTGGAAAAAGAAGATATGGAATCATGGAAGAAGAACAAAAATAAATGATATAGATGGAGATACTATCGTTGCAATGAGGACTGAGTTTCAGTTTTTTAAAAAAAAAATTGAGTTTCAATTAAGTTTTCAAAATTAGGAAAATTAGCTCATTGTGTTTCCAAAATCAGACAAATTAAGTCATCTCCTACGTGACAATGAGTTGGTTAACAACTGAGCTTGTTACGTAAAAAGTTAATGTTCACATCAACCTCACTAATAGAACTAACCAACGGATGAATTACATTGTGTGACGTCTTTCAATTTCAAAGTATTATTTACTATTTTCAAAATTCAGAAGGTAAATATATGACCCCTACAATTTCAGGAGGTAATTTGGTGATTTATTTATTAAAAAAAACACTTTTTGTTTGGGTTTACATTAAGGAGAAAATGATCTTGTTAATTAACAAATGTTTAGTGAAAGAACCTTGTTGGAATGACTTATATCTAAAATTAAAGGAAGAAAGAACTTTGGAAAGATCAGTCTTTCAAATTAAATCTACAGTATTATGGATCCCTTGTGACAGAGCTAGGTTGTGTTAAAAATACTAACTCACATACTTTTGTAAAACAATATAAGGCAAAGAAGACTAAGCAGTATGTGGAGATCCAATAATACATCACAGGAGTGCATTGTAAAAGGCTAAAAGCAACAATGAAAATTTGAAGTGATAAACACTAATTCAATGTATTTTTAGGAATATTTTAAAATATTTGAGTAATGATGACATATTCAGTATTTATTCTCTTTTATTATTTCGATTATAACTAGAGTTACGATATCAGATTGAGTCATTTTTTGCAGTGTTCTAAACTTCGAAAAATTCTAGAGTGCAACATAAATTATAAAAGTTTGCAGTTGATACCATACTATCTGTGAAGCATGACCACGTTCTATTTTAGATTTGCAAATAACAACAAAAAATTCTAACAAATATCTTAATGACACGTTAATGAATCAAATACATAAAGATTATCTTTTAAGTGACATGTTTAATTATTTCAAAGTATGAAAATTGTCTTAGAAGTAGTTTATTCAATCCAAAATTTCTATCTTTGATTCTTTAACATGTATTTTTAAAGCATTTGTTAGCAAGACTCATATTTACCGCGGAAGAACATTTCAAAAGTTGGCATAGATTTCTCATTAGCTCCTGAGGAAACTGAGGCAGAACACATATTTGCACCTATAATTAGACACTCAACACTCTCATAGCTAAATCTCAATGACCAAATTCATGATCTATGCAACAGGGTCCCTTTCTTCATTCAGCTACTTTGGATTCCGTATATCACAATACATCACTCTCTTGCAACAATTATATTTGGCTAATTCTCAACATAAACTTTATCAAGAATTGCTTAGTCTCCCATTGATCAAAACACTAAGGATTTTTATTATTATATTCTTGATAGAATGTCATTAACAGCCGCAACAATGATCTCATAACGCTGCCATACTTCAGGTCCATCTTTATCCCTTGCTGCATAATCTAGCTGCATTATTTTTCACCATACAAGAATAAACATCAATTGAAATCAGCTTACACAACAACAATAAACTCTTGATGACAAAGTATCTTGTTTGAAGGAAAAATCAAAACCAACTTGAAGATCAAGCCTAATTAATTTCACATATAGATTCCAAGTTAGCATTTTATGTTGTTCTGGTTCTTATACTTTATTTCCTTCAAAAAATTTATCAGAGTCACAGTAATAATTGATGAAACAAAAGTACTGTATATCAATATATAAATGGAGATTGAAAAAGCACTTACTCTAGTAACATTGTTGAAGAGAGTAGAATAGAGCTTCCTTAATTGTGGCCTTTCACTTCCAGGCTTGCTTTGAATTATAGTGTAGATATCCTTCTTCAACAGTGCTGAGCTTCTTCTCAATACTTTTTGTGCTATTTTCCATGACTCTGACTCTAACAAATTTCTAACTTGCAATAAATCTTGTGCATGAACCCTAACAACATTTTGTGCCTCTTCAACTGTTTGATCAGGTGCCACAAGTCCAAACTCAAATGCATTTGCATTCTCTGTCCTAATTATACACTCTCTACTAAAAATAATCAACCCCAAATTTCTTCTACTGATTTTCAGTGAAAAATCATTCTTATGTGAATGCTGGAAATTATAAGGTTTGACACAACATGTGAATGTTGGAAACAAGTGTGTCGGTTGTAAGGTAAATGTTCTTAACTCCATTGTTCTCTGAACTCAACCTTATCAACAACATCAAATGTATTAATTAACTTCACATGAATTTCTATAACTAAATTATTACATAACACTCATACACACATGGTAGCATAATTGCATAAAGGGAAGGAAAAAAAATTGAATCGACCCAAATGAAATTGATTGCAAAGTTTGTTCATTTTTTTGTGGCAATTTTGAAATGTAGTATATACAATTAAATTAGAGTTTGCAGAAGAGAAAATGAAAGTGAAGTTAGAAAATAATAGAAAGTTGAAGAAGATAAAGAAACTCTGGTTACCTTATCTAGTTCAATGATGACGCCAATTGAATTGAATGAATAGTACAAATATGTGAGCCTGATTTATTATCTTTAAATCCATAAGAATAAATTAGTGAGGACGATAAAATTTTGGTTAAAAAACAATAAACAAATAATTTTTTTTGCACAGCCGATAATATTAGTAAGAGAATGACTAACAAGTGAAGTTGGAGCATATACGTAGAAATTTAATTTTGAAATATTCAACTTTTTTAAATTTTAAGTTATGATTCTTTTTAGACAATGCTTTACGTTTATTTATTTTTTAGTTTTTTATCGGTGTCATGTGACCTTATTAATAATTAGTAGTATATTGTCAATACCTATCTATTATATATATTTAAAACATACTTCCGATGTCACCTCATCATATTTTGTCACCTCATTATATTTTGTCACTTCATCATATTTCATCCACATCAACCAAAAAGTTGATGTGTACCTCTTGAGAGTACCCCTCCTCTTTCAACAACTTCTCTTCTTCCTTCTACAATTTCTTTAATAACTCCAATTTCTTTAATACTTCCAAAATTTATTTGATAATATTATTTTATAATAAATTTATAAATTATAAAATTATTTTACAATTATTTATAATAATCTATTATATATATTTAAAACACACTTCCGATGCCACCTCATCATATTTTGCCACTTCATTATATTTTGCCACTTCATCATATTTCATCCACATCAACCAAAAAGTTGATATGTACCTCTTGAGAGTACCCCTCCTCTTTCAACAACTTCTCTTCTTCCTTCCACAATTTCTTTAATAACTCCAATTTCTTTAATACCTCCAAAATTTATTTGATAATATTATTTTATAATAAATTTATAAATTATAAAATTATTATACAATTATTTATAATAAATTTATAATTTATAAATTATTTTACAATTATTTATAATAAATTTATAATTTATAAATTATTTTACAATTTGATAATAATTTATATTATTATCAAATTATTTTATAAGTTTTTTTTATAATAAATTTATAAATTATTTTATAGTATTATTAGTCATTTATCAATTGTAATAATTTATATTATTAGTCATTAAATTCAATGAAAATAAACCACCTAATCACTCATAATCGACATAAATACTCTTTATGAGGAGTAATGATTTTATACGTTCAAAATTCAATTACTCATTAATGTCAATTCATTTATAATTACTTTCAATTTATGTGAATCTATTTTTTTAGTAATATTTTATAAAATAAAAATATATATTCTATTTGACAGAAAATACACAAATTATCATTATATGTTCTACAATATAATTCAACATTAACATTTTTTTTAAAATAAAAAATATTAAATAGTCAATTATATTTTTAAATTTTTACATCTTATTGTTGAGTTTGTATTTTACATTTTATTTCATCAAATAAATACAAGTACCATTATATGTTGAAAAATAAATTGACAATCAAAGTACAATGAGTCAAACAATTATCCTATATAATAAGTTATCATACAAATTTTACAAAATATTTTAAAAATTAAATTAGATGATTGTGGTAAACATGATTTTCCCTCATTTTAATTTTCCTAATCATATTCAATTATTACAAATCAATAAAGTAATATTATAAGATAGCTATATTTATAATACATAAAATATTTCTTATAAAACTTATAAAATTATAAAATTATTTTACAATTATTTATAATAAATTTATAATTTATAAATTACTTTACAATTTGATAATAATTTATAATTTATATTATTATCAAATTATTTTATAAGTTATTTTATAATAAATTTATAAATTATTTTATAATATTATTAGTCATTTACCAATGGTAATAATTTATATTTTTAGTCATTAAATTCAATTGAAAAAAACATCTAATCACTCATAATTGACATAAATACTCATTATCTAATCCTTCTTTCATGAACAATTATATTATTCCATAGTAATGATTTTATACGTTAAAAATTCAATTACTCATTAAAGTCAATCCATTTATAGTTACTTTCAATTTATGTCAATCCATTTTTGTAGTAATATTTTATAAAATAAAAATATATATTCTATTTAATAGAAAATACACAAATTCATTAAAAATAATCATAAAATACGAATATATAAAAAATTATTAAAAAAATTATTTCCAATTATTAAAATCTATTATTATCTATTATATATATTTAAAATAGACTTCCGATGCCATAACAACTTTTTTTTTTTTACAAACTCTTGATGAAATATATTCAATAATTTTTTTTATAACAACTTCTCATGCTCGCAATTAAAACATCATACTAATAAAACAAATAAATTTAGCTACGCTACAATATAATTCAACATTAACATTTTTTACATCTTATTTTTTGGTTTGTATTTTACATTTTATTTCATCAAATAACTACAAGTACCATTATATGTTGAAAAATAAATTAATAATCAAAGTACAATGAATCAAACAATTATCCTATATAATAAGTTTTTATACGAATTTTACAAAATATTTTAAAAATTAAATTAGATGATTCTGATAAACATGATTTTCCTTCATTTTAATTTTCCTAATTATATTCAATTATTACAAATCAATAAAATAATATTATAAGATAACTATATTTATTATACATAAAATATTATTTATAGAATTTATAAAATTAATTAATATCTGCGCAGCGCGCGGACGATAATCTATTTACTATTAAGTACAAGTAGTGTTACATATCGAAGTGACCATTGCTGCTTATCAAGCTATGTTACTTAATCTTTAGGTCAAATGCCAGCATGCTAGCTAATTAGACAAAACTAACTAATTCAATTGTGAAAGATAAATGCAGCAATGATAAATTTGTCCGGAATAAATTGTGTAGATTGGTTTCAACTTTTAGCCATAGCAATCATCAGTACAATATGGTAGCGGAGCAGGGAAGTTAGACTACCACTCACCCATGGCATCAACACAGTTTTCAAATCTTAACCATCAGTTGTAGTTCAACATACCTGATAAGGTGGCTGAGATGATTGTTGACTTGGTAGTGGTATCTGCCCAAGTGGGAACGTAGATCCAACACTAGAAGGAGGTTTTGTACCTGGCTGAAAATTTCATCAATAAATACTGTTACAGTTCAACAAGTCGTTAGATCACAAATTGATAACTGAAATATTGGGCTTACATGAAACATGGATTGTGGAAGATTATGAGAAGCACCAGCATGTTGAAAACCTAAATTGGCACCCATTTGTGGGGGATATTGGGGATGGAAGGTTTGCATTGAAGGTGGTCTGAGTTGTGGTGGTAAAAAAATAATTTTAATTAATTAATTAATTTATCATTTTGCTCAATCTTTCTCCTATTTATTTGAGTCAAGGGATGCTACTCCATTTCACGTAATACCAATGTTGGTGGCAATTGTGCTAGTTGAGAAGAAAGTGTATAAGATAGAAAAATGTGAGAGTTTAATCCTTTTTATTTGAATTTTCCTTTCATGCATGTTCATCTTTTAAGGTGAGAGCTTAATATTTTTAAAATGAAACAGAAACACTTCAACTTCTTCTCCCCCTTGATACAATCCAAAACATGTATCGCCACTTCAAGCAAATATGTTTTAAATTATCTTCAATTTGAGTATAATCTCCTTTTAAATGTGTCACAATTTGTTTTTGAAATAGTGAGATTAATGGTTAGTTGTTTGTTTTCTCTATTCTTTTCAGTATCAATTATCTCTTTCTTTAAAAAATTGGCTATTTTATTATTTGTGATGACATTCAATTAGTACTGCATAATTCTATAAGTGTCTTGAAACTATTTACACTAATTAAATTAATTATTAAAACAGGTAATTAAATTTTGTTTTGCAAGTATAGTTGTTCTTATAGATATGAACTAGCCACCATTTTCACCTTCCATTGCCATGCTTAATTTGGTCTTGTATTATTTACGGTAAAAAAAAATAATTTTAATTTATTTATTTATTTATCATTTTGCTCCATCTTTCTCCTATTTATTTGAGTCAACGGGTGCTACTTCATTTCACGTAATACCAATGTTTATTGCTTATGTTTCTTGTATTATGATTTTAATGGAGTGTTGGTGGCAATTGTGCTAGTTGAGAAGAAAGTGTATAAAGATAGAAAAAGGTGAGAGTTTAATCCTTTTCATTTGAATTTTCCTTTCATGCATGTTCATCTTTTAAGGTGAGAGCTTAATATTTTTAAAATGAAACATAAACACTTCAACTTCTTCTCTCCCTTGATACAATCCAAAACATGTATCGCCACTTCAAGCAAATATGTTTTAAATTATCTTCAATTTGAGTATAATCTCCTTTTAAATATGTCATAATTTGTTTTTGAAATAGTGAGATTAATGGTTAGTTGTTTGTTTTCTCTATTCTTTTTAGTATCAATTATCTCTTTCTTTAAAAAATTGGCTATTTTATTATTTGTGATGACATTCAATTAGTACTGCATAATTCTATAAGTGTCTTGAAACTATTTACACTAATTAAATTAATTATTAAAACAGGTAATTAAATTTTGTTTTGCAAGTATAGTTGTTCTTATAAATATGAACTATAGCCACCATTTTCATCTTCCATTGCCATGCTTAATTTGGTCTTGTATTATTTACGGTAAAAAAAAATAATTTTAATTTATTTATTTATTTATCATTTTGCTCCATCTTTCTCCTATTTATTTGAGTCAACGGGTGCTACTTCATTTCACGTAATACCAATGTTTATTGCTTATGTTTCTTGTATTATGATTTTAATGGAGTGTTGGTGGCAATTGTGCTAGTTGAGAAGAAAGTGTATAAAGATAGAAAAAGGTGAGAGTTTAATCATTTTCATTTGAATTTTCCTTTCATGCATGTTCATCTTTTAAGCTAAGAGCTTAATATTTTTAAAATGAAACAGAAACACTTCAACTTCTTCTCTCCCTTGATACAATCCAAAACATGTATCGCCACTTCAAGCAAATATGTTTTAAATTATCTTCAATTTGAGTATAATCTCCTTTTAAATGTGTCACAATTTGTTTTTGAAATAGTGAGATTAATGGTTAGTTGTTTGTTTTCTCTATTCTTTTCAGTATCAATTGTCTCTTTCTTTAAAAAATTGGCTATTTTATTATTTGTAATGACATTCAATTAGTACTGCATAATTCTATAAGTGTCTTGAAACTATTTACACTAATTAAATTAATTATTAAAACAGGTAATTAAATTTTGTTTTGCAAGTATAGTTGTTCTTATAGATATGAACTAGCCACCATTTTCACCTTCCATTGCCATGCTTAATTTGGTCTTGTATTATTTACGGTAAAAAAAATTTGAGCCAACGGGTGCTACTCCATTTCACGTAATACCAATGTTTATTGCTTATGTTTCTTGTATTATGATTTTAATGGAGTGTTGGTGGCAATTGTGCTAGTTGAGAAGAAAGTGTATAAAAATAGAAAAAGGTGAGAGTTTAATCCTTTTCATTTGAATTTTCCTTTCATGCATGTTCATCTTTTAAGGTGAGAGCTTAATATTTTTAAAATGAAACAGAAACACTTCAACTTCTTCTCTTCCTTGATACAATCCAAAACATGTATCGCCACTTCAAGCAAATATGTTTTAAATTATCTTCAATTTGAGTATAATCTCCTTTTAAATGTGTCACAATTTGTTTTTGAAATAGTGAGATTAATGGTTAGTTGTTTGTTTTCTCTATTCTTTATAGTATCAATTGTCTCTTTCTTTAAAAAATTGACTATTTTATTATTTGTAATGACATTCAATTAGTACTGCATAATTCTATAAGTGTCTTGAAACTATTTACACTAATTAAATTAATTATTAAAACAGGTAATTAAATTTTGTTTTGCTAGTTGTTCTTTTTAGTATCAATTTATCACTTTCATGTCACGCGTACACATATATGTAGAAAATTGGAGAAATGGACGGTTCTCGTCGCATTCAAAGGTTAACTAATAAGGAACCTAAAAAGTAACCAAAAAAAAAAAAGATAATAATAATCATGAAATTTAAACCCCAGTTGATCCAAAACCACCTTCCCCTCTAAGAGTGGAATCCAAATCCTGAACCTCAGAAACCTCAGGAGTGATAATCTTCTCAATAATCAACTGAGCAATCCTATCACCAACTTTTACTTCAAAATCAACATCTGAATGATTGAACAGTATAACACCAACAGGACCTCTGTAATCAGCATCAATCACTCCAGCACCCACATCAATTGAATGCTTCCAAGCTAACCCCGATCTCGGTGCTGCAAAAAAATTAGTTAAAATCCTAACATTTAAAATAAACTAATTATAAAACCTTAATAAATAAAATGGTATAGACGGAGAAATTAAATTACCAATCCGGGCATAGGTTCCTTCAGGGATGGCGATGGAGAGATCGGTGGGAATAAGAGCCTTGCCTCGCGCCGGAACGTGAGTAGCGGCGGCGCAGGAAAGATCGTAACCAGCGGAGAGAGGGGAAGCCCTTGAAGGCAGAACGGCTTTGTCGGAGAGCTTCTTGACTCGGAGAAAAATGTGTGCAACGGTGCCGTTTACGGTAGACATTGTTGGAAATGAAAAGAATGAAAATGGGAAGAGTGTGCGCGCACGATGAATCCTGTTATTAATCTTGTTAAATAGAAGAGGACAATGCTTAGTGCAGTGGCGGAACTTGACTAAAAAGCTTAGGCCGATATATGCAACAAAAAAACTGAAACACTTTATATAGACATAAAATCAAACACCTTATGTGACAAAAAAACTCAAAGACTTTACATGGACATAAAATCAAACACTTTATGTGCAACACAAAAACTCTAAACAAAAATCAGCACTAAATTCCAAATCAAAATTTCAAACTCCAAATCAAAGCTCCAAACTCAACGCTAACAAAATAAGCTTTAAATTGCATGCTAACTGAACAACATAAGCAAAAAGTAGAATTCCAGAAAAATATCGGGTACTGTATATGTTCAATTTTTAGGATAGGTAAAACCTCAACAAAATGAAGAACTCAAAACTGACACAGGAGCGACAAACTAAGAAAAATTGAAATCAAAATTAACAGAGTCAGAGGAGCAACGAACTATCAAAACTAACTAACAGAGGAGCGACGATTCAAACTAACAGAATTCCAAATCAAAACTAACTAACAAAAATCAACACTAACCAACAAAAATCAACACTAACTAACAACAATCAACACTAACTAACAACAATCAACACTAACAAAATAGAAATTTGAACCTTTTGAACAAAGCAGCAACGCGATCTGGAGACAGATGAGGTTGCAGCGAATAGAGAGCGACGAACTGCCACAGAGGCAGTAAGGGAGAGAGAGTCCAGTTGCAGAGTCTACTAGAGATGCAAATGATCCCCACACACACAAAAAATCCAAATATTAAAAGTTTAATATAGGTTCATTCAATTCAATGTTAACAAAAAATACTACATATCAATATATTTTATAAAATTAAATTGATAATGGAGATTTATATATTTCTTAAACACCTAACTTAAATAATCTAAATCTTTGTTACTAAACAATGTGTAGTTACTCGAAATACAATAATTTATGCTAAATACATAAATATTAATCTATTAGTTCAATATAGGTTCATTCAAATATTAAAAGTTTAATATAGGTTCATTCAATTCAATGTTAACAAAAAATACTACATATCAATATATTTTATAAAATTAAATTGATAATGGAGATTTATATATTTCTTAAACACCTAACTTAAATAATCTAAATCTTTGTTACTAAACAATGTGTAGTTACTCGAAATACAATAATTTATGCTAAATACATAAATATTAATCTATTAGTTCAATATAGGTTCATTCAAATATTAAAAGTTTAATATAGGTTCATTCAATTCAATGTTAACAAAAAATACTACATATCAATATATTTTATAAAATTAAATTGATAATGGAGATTTATATATTTCTTAAACACCTAACTTAAATAATCTAAATCTTTTTTACTAAACAATGTGTAGTTACTCGAAATACAATAATTTATACTAAATACATAAATATTAATCTATTAGTGACTGCTCTATGCACACAGCTCCTGTACTTTCCATTTGTTATAATCTGGTGCCAAAGTAAACAGACCTTGTTAACAACTTCATTTCATGAATGAATTGTTTATCAGGAAAACTAAAAGAAATCACATAAATCATCAGGACACAATGCTAGGCTGCCACATCCTGTAATACTAAATCCCATTTTTAAAAGAAAAGTTACAGTAACCAATGCTTCTAATTCAGGAGCAAACATTGTTATTCATAAATCATAACATATGGGGTAGATGGCGCCAAATGAATAACAAGGAGACTGCCCTATTTACCTGTAACAAATAAACAATAACCGAAAAACACAATCTATTTTCTAAACAAATTTTACCTTGGCCTTCAACAACTTGCATATTACAGTACATAATACATTTATAATTGGGCATCAATACAATTATTGAAGTAAGTTCAGTGCACGACAAAAATCAATATTTGCCTCTCATCAAAACCAATACTTCACTACAGTCTACATCCCCTTGAATGTCCTTGAAGACTTAAAAACACTTTAAAAGTTTAAAAGTAATCCACTTAAATAAAACTATCCACAAATAGGTTATACTAGTTATTTTGATTATGACTGTTGTAATACCATTCATCCAGATGCTGAGAGTAGATAACCCAAAAAATACTAAAATACTTGAAGGATCATTAACAGTATTGACTGAACTCAAGTAAAAAACGAGACGGGTGCCATGCATATTTGCTGATCTGCACCATCTTTAAAGGAAAATGTATTTCCCATAAAAGCTCCTAAACATGCTCTGTTAAAAAGAAAATCTATTGGTTATCTACTCTCAGCATCCGAATGAATGACAATACAACAAATCAACAACCACTCTCAAAGGTGCTTGCTTCATACATATAAAAAACATATCAAATAGAGCACATATTCAACTTATTTTCCAAATCCAGAACTTGAATTGTAAGTTATAACTTGTAAACAGTGGCGGAGTTGACTAAATAGCTTGGGGTGGCCGATATAAAAATACAACAAAAAAACTCAAACAACAATGCAACAAAACTCAAACCCCTTATATGCAACAAAAAAACTCAAACACTTTGGACATAAAATCAAACACCTTATGTGCAACAAAAAAACTCAAACACTTTACATGGACATAAAATCAAACACTTTATGTGCAACAAAAAAAAACTCTAAACAAAAATCAGCACTAAACTCCAAATCAAAATTCCAAAATCCAAATCAAAGCTCCAAACTCAAAACTAACAAAATAAGCTTTAAATTTCATGCTAACTGAACAACATAAGCAAAAAGTAGAATTCCACAAAAATATCGGGTACTGCCGTATATGTTAAATTGTTAGGATAGGTAAAAACTCAACAAAATAAAGAACTCAAAACTGCCACGGAGGCGACGAACTAAGAAAAATTGAAATCAAAACTGAGTCAGGGGAGCGAACTATCAAAACTAACGAACAGAGGAGCGACAATTCAAACTAACAGAATTCCAAATCAAAACTAACTAACAAAAATAAACACTAACTAACAAAAATCAACAATAACTAACAACAATCAGCACTAACAAAATAGAAATCTGAACCTTTTGAACAAAGCAGCAACGCGATCTGGAGACAGATGAGGTTGCGGCGAACAGAGAGGACGAACGGACACGGAGGCAGTAGAGAGGACGAACGGCCACAGAGGCAGTTAGGCAGAGGAGGCCGCAGGACCGCAGCGAGCAGAGGAGCGATCTGGACTGGAGGCAGAGTGAGGCAGCCGCGCGTTTGTCGTGATTCGTGAATCTGAAGGAGGGAGAAAGGAAGACTGTGTAACTTGTAAGCAAAAGTGAGAGAGAGTGCAGTTGTAGAGTCCGCTAGAGATGCAAATGATCCCCACACACAAAAAATTCAAATATTATTCAATTCAATGTTACCAAAAAAAAATACACATGTCAATATATTTTATAAAATTAAATTGATAACGGAGATTTACATATTTCTTAAGCACCTAACTTAAATAATCTAAATCTTTTTTACTAAAACAATGTGTAACTACTCGAAATACAAGGGTTTATGCTAAATACATAAATATTATTCTATTATAACAAGCCTCAAATATAAAAGATATATTTTTAAATAATAATATAAATTTATTATAAATAATTTTATAATTTTATAAGTTTTATAAGTAATTTTTTATGTATTATAAATATAGTTATTTTATAATATTATTTTATTGATTTATAATAATTGAATATAATTAAGAAAATTAAAATGAGGGAAAATCATATTTATCACAATCATCTAATTTAATTTTTT
>NC_021164.2:58735705-58743281 GCF_000331145.2 Cicer arietinum | reverse complement strand
TGCATAATTCTATAAGTGTCTTGAAACTATTTACACTAATTAAATTAATTATTAAAACAGGTAATTAAATTTTGTTTTGCAAGTATAGTTGTTCTTATTAATATGAACTAGCCACCATTTTCACCTTCCATTGTCATGCTTAATTTGGTCTTGTATTATTTACGATAAAAAAAATAATTTTAATTTATTTATTTATTTATTTATCATTTTGCTCCATCTTTCTCCTATTTATTTGAGCCAAGGGGTGCTACTCCATTTCACGTAATACCAATGTTTATTGCTTATGTTTCTTGAATTATGATTTTAATGGAGTGTTGGTGGCAATTGTGCTAGTTGAGAAGAAGGTGTATAAAGATAGAAAAAGGTGAGAGTTTAATCCTTTTCATTTGAATTTTCCTTTCATGCATGTACATCTCTTAAAGTGAGAGCTTAATATTTTTAAAATGAAACAGAAACACTTCAACTTCTTCTCTCCCTTGATACAATTCAAAACATGTATCGCCACTTAAAGCAAATATGTTTTAAATTATCTTCAATTTGAGTATAATCTTCTTTTAAATATTTCACAATTTGTTTTTGAAATAGTGAGATTAATGGTCAGTTGTTTGTTTTCTCTATTCTTTTTAGTATCAATTATCTCTTTCTTTAAAAAATTGACTATTTTATTATTTGTGATGACATTCAATTAGTACTGCATAATTCTATAAGTGTCTTTAAAAATATTTACACTAATTAAATTAATTATTAAAACAGGTAATTAAATTTTGTTTTGCAAGTATAGTTGTTCTTATAAATATGAACTATAGCCACCATTTTCATCTTCCATTGCCATGCTTAATTTGGTCTTGTATTATTTACGGTAAAAAAAATAATTTTAATTAATTTTATGTGCAACAAAAAAAAACTCTAAACAAAAATCAGCACTAAACTCCAAATCAAAATTCCAAAATCCAAATCAAAGCTCCAAACTCAAAACTAACAAAATAAGCTTTAAATTTCATGCTAACTGAACAACATAAGCAAAAAGTAGAATTCCACAAAAATATCGGGTACTGCCGTATATGTTAAATTGTTAGGATAGGTAAAAACTCAACAAAATAAAGAACTCAAAACTGCCACGGAGGCGACGAACTAAGAAAAATTGAAATCAAAACTGAGTCAGGGGAGCGAACTATCAAAACTAACGAACAGAGGAGCGACAATTCAAACTAACAGAATTCCAAATCAAAACTAACTAACAAAAATAAACACTAACTAACAAAAATCAACAATAACTAACAACAATCAGCACTAACAAAATAGAAATCTGAACCTTTTGAACAAAGCAGCAACGCGATCTGGAGACAGATGAGGTTGCGGCGAACAGAGAGGACGAACGGACACGGAGGCAGTAGAGAGGACGAACGGCCACAGAGGCAGTTAGGCAGAGGAGGCCGCAGGACCGCAGCGAGCAGAGGAGCGATCTGGACTGGAGGCAGAGTGAGGCAGCCGCGCGTTTGTCGTGATTCGTGAATCTGAAGGAGGGAGAAAGGAAGACTGTGTAACTTGTAAGCAAAAGTGAGAGAGAGTGCAGTTGTAGAGTCCGCTAGAGATGCAAATGATCCCCACACACAAAAAATTCAAATATTATTCAATTCAATGTTACCAAAAAAAAATACACATGTCAATATATTTTATAAAATTAAATTGATAACGGAGATTTACATATTTCTTAAGCACCTAACTTAAATAATCTAAATCTTTTTTACTAAAACAATGTGTAACTACTCGAAATACAAGGGTTTATGCTAAATACATAAATATTATTCTATTATAACAAGCCTCAAATATAAAAGATATATTTTTAAATAATAATATAAATTTATTATAAATAATTTTATAATTTTATAAGTTTTATAAGTAATTTTTTATGTATTATAAATATAGTTATTTTATAATATTATTTTATTGATTTATAATAATTGAATATAATTAAGAAAATTAAAATGAGGGAAAATCATATTTATCACAATCATCTAATTTAATTTTTTACACTTTGGACATAAAATCAAACACCTTATGTGCAACAAAAAAACTCAAACACTTTGGACATAAAATCAAACACCTTATGTGCAACAAAAAAACTCAAACACTTTGGACATAAAATCAAACACCTTATGTGCAACAAAAAAACTCAAACACTTTGGACATAAAATCAAACACCTTATGTGCAACAAAAAAACTCAAACACTTTGGACATAAAATCAAACACCTTATGTGCAACAAAAAAACTCAAACACTTTGGACATAAAATCAAACACCTTATGTGCAACAAAAAAACTCAAACACTTTGGACATAAAATCAAACACCTTATGTGCAACAAAAAAACTCAAACACTTTGGACATAAAATCAAACACCTTATGTGCAACAAAAAAACTCAAACACTTTGGACATAAAATCAAACACCTTATGTGCAACAAAAAAACTCAAACACTTTGGACATAAAATCAAACACCTTATGTGCAACAAAAAAACTCAAACACTTTGGACATAAAATCAAACACCTTATGTGCAACAAAAAAACTCAAACACTTTGGACATAAAATCAAACACCTTATGTG
Organism: Cicer arietinum; assembly: GCF_000331145.2. NCBI lineage: Eukaryota > Viridiplantae > Streptophyta > Magnoliopsida > Fabales > Fabaceae > Cicer > Cicer arietinum. Next base: position 58,740,679 of record NC_021164.2, on the reverse strand, counting down.
CAACAAAAAAACTCAAACACTTTGGACATAAAATCAAACACCTTATGTGCAACAAAAAAACTCAAACACTTTGGACATAAAATCAAACACCTTATGTGCAACAAAAAAACTCAAACACTTTGGACATAAAATCAAACACCTTATGTGCAACAAAAAAACTCAAACACTTTGGACATAAAATCAAACACCTTATGTGCAACAAAAAAACTCAAACACTTTGGACATAAAATCAAACACCTTATGTGCAACAAAAAAACTCAAACACTTTGGACATAAAATCAAACACCTTATGTGCAACAAAAAAACTCAAACACTTTGGACATAAAATCAAACACCTTATGTGCAACAAAAAAACTCAAACACTTTGGACATAAAATCAAACACCTTATGTGCAACAAAAAAACTCAAACACTTTGGACATAAAATCAAACACCTTATGTGCAACAAAAAAACTCAAACACTTTGGACATAAAATCAAACACCTTATGTGCAACAAAAAAACTCAAACACTTTGGACATAAAATCAAACACCTTATGTGCAACAAAAAAACTCAAACACTTTGGACATAAAATCAAACACCTTATGTGCAACAAAAAAACTCAAACACTTTGGACATAAAATCAAACACCTTATGTGCAACAAAAAAACTCAAACACTTTGGACATAAAATCAAACACCTTATGTGCAACAAAAAAACTCAAACACTTTGGACATAAAATCAAACACCTTATGTGCAACAAAAAAACTCAAACACTTTGGACATAAAATCAAACACCTTATGTGCAACAAAAAAACTCAAACACTTTGGACATAAAATCAAACACCTTATGTGCAACAAAAAAACTCAAACACTTTGGACATAAAATCAAACACCTTATGTGCAACAAAAAAACTCAAACACTTTGGACATAAAATCAAACACCTTATGTGCAACAAAAAAACTCAAACACTTTGGACATAAAATCAAACACCTTATGTGCAACAAAAAAACTCAAACACTTTGGACATAAAATCAAACACCTTATGTGCAACAAAAAAACTCAAACACTTTGGACATAAAATCAAACACCTTATGTGCAACAAAAAAACTCAAACACTTTGGACATAAAATCAAACACCTTATGTGCAACAAAAAAACTCAAACACTTTGGACATAAAATCAAACACCTTATGTGCAACAAAAAAACTCAAACACTTTGGACATAAAATCAAACACCTTATGTGCAACAAAAAAACTCAAACACTTTGGACATAAAATCAAACACCTTATGTGCAACAAAAAAACTCAAACACTTTGGACATAAAATCAAACACCTTATGTGCAACAAAAAAACTCAAACACTTTGGACATAAAATCAAACACCTTATGTGCAACAAAAAAACTCAAACACTTTGGACATAAAATCAAACACCTTATGTGCAACAAAAAAACTCAAACACTTTGGACATAAAATCAAACACCTTATGTGCAACAAAAAAACTCAAACACTTTGGACATAAAATCAAACACCTTATGTGCAACAAAAAAACTCAAACACTTTGGACATAAAATCAAACACCTTATGTGCAACAAAAAAACTCAAACACTTTGGACATAAAATCAAACACCTTATGTGCAACAAAAAAACTCAAACACTTTGGACATAAAATCAAACACCTTATGTGCAACAAAAAAACTCAAACACTTTGGACATAAAATCAAACACCTTATGTGCAACAAAAAAACTCAAACACTTTGGACATAAAATCAAACACCTTATGTGCAACAAAAAAACTCAAACACTTTGGACATAAAATCAAACACCTTATGTGCAACAAAAAAACTCAAACACTTTGGACATAAAATCAAACACCTTATGTGCAACAAAAAAACTCAAACACTTTGGACATAAAATCAAACACCTTATGTGCAACAAAAAAACTCAAACACTTTGGACATAAAATCAAACACCTTATGTGCAACAAAAAAACTCAAACACTTTGGACATAAAATCAAACACCTTATGTGCAACAAAAAAACTCAAACACTTTGGACATAAAATCAAACACCTTATGTGCAACAAAAAAACTCAAACACTTTGGACATAAAATCAAACACCTTATGTGCAACAAAAAAACTCAAACACTTTGGACATAAAATCAAACACCTTATGTGCAACAAAAAAACTCAAACACTTTGGACATAAAATCAAACACCTTATGTGCAACAAAAAAACTCAAACACTTTGGACATAAAATCAAACACCTTATGTGCAACAAAAAAACTCAAACACTTTGGACATAAAATCAAACACCTTATGTGCAACAAAAAAACTCAAACACTTTGGACATAAAATCAAACACCTTATGTGCAACAAAAAAACTCAAACACTTTGGACATAAAATCAAACACCTTATGTGCAACAAAAAAACTCAAACACTTTGGACATAAAATCAAACACCTTATGTGCAACAAAAAAACTCAAACACTTTGGACATAAAATCAAACACCTTATGTGCAACAAAAAAACTCAAACACTTTGGACATAAAATCAAACACCTTATGTGCAACAAAAAAACTCAAACACTTTGGACATAAAATCAAACACCTTATGTGCAACAAAAAAACTCAAACACTTTGGACATAAAATCAAACACCTTATGTGCAACAAAAAAACTCAAACACTTTGGACATAAAATCAAACACCTTATGTGCAACAAAAAAACTCAAACACTTTGGACATAAAATCAAACACCTTATGTGCAACAAAAAAACTCAAACACTTTGGACATAAAATCAAACACCTTATGTGCAACAAAAAAACTCAAACACTTTGGACATAAAATCAAACACCTTATGTGCAACAAAAAAACTCAAACACTTTGGACATAAAATCAAACACCTTATGTGCAACAAAAAAACTCAAACACTTTGGACATAAAATCAAACACCTTATGTGCAACAAAAAAACTCAAACACTTTGGACATAAAATCAAACACCTTATGTGCAACAAAAAAACTCAAACACTTTGGACATAAAATCAAACACCTTATGTGCAACAAAAAAACTCAAACACTTTGGACATAAAATCAAACACCTTATGTGCAACAAAAAAACTCAAACACTTTGGACATAAAATCAAACACCTTATGTGCAACAAAAAAACTCAAACACTTTGGACATAAAATCAAACACCTTATGTGCAACAAAAAAACTCAAACACTTTGGACATAAAATCAAACACCTTATGTGCAACAAAAAAACTCAAACACTTTGGACATAAAATCAAACACCTTATGTGCAACAAAAAAACTCAAACACTTTGGACATAAAATCAAACACCTTATGTGCAACAAAAAAACTCAAACACTTTGGACATAAAATCAAACACCTTATGTGCAACAAAAAAACTCAAACACTTTGGACATAAAATCAAACACCTTATGTGCAACAAAAAAACTCAAACACTTTGGACATAAAATCAAACACCTTATGTGCAACAAAAAAACTCAAACACTTTGGACATAAAATCAAACACCTTATGTGCAACAAAAAAACTCAAACACTTTGGACATAAAATCAAACACCTTATGTGCAACAAAAAAACTCAAACACTTTGGACATAAAATCAAACACCTTATGTGCAACAAAAAAACTCAAACACTTTACATGGACATAAAATCAAACACTTTATGTGCAACAAAAAAAAACTCTAAACAAAAATCAGCACTAAACTCCAAATCAAAATTCCAAAATCCAAATCAAAGCTCCAAACTCAAAACTAACAAAATAAGCTTTAAATTTCATGCTAACTGAACAACATAAGCAAAAAGTAGAATTCCACAAAAATATCGGGTACTGCCGTATATGTTAAATTGTTAGGATAGGTAAAAACTCAACAAAATAAAGAACTCAAAACTGCCACGGAGGCGACGAACTAAGAAAAATTGAAATCAAAACTGAGTCAGGGGAGCGAACTATCAAAACTAACGAACAGAGGAGCGACAATTCAAACTAACAGAATTCCAAATCAAAACTAACTAACAAAAATAAACACTAACTAACAAAAATCAACAATAACTAACAACAATCAGCACTAACAAAATAGAAATCTGAACCTTTTGAACAAAGCAGCAACGCGATCTGGAGACAGATGAGGTTGCGGCGAACAGAGAGGACGAACGGACACGGAGGCAGTAGAGAGGACGAACGGCCACAGAGGCAGTTAGGCAGAGGAGGCCGCAGGACCGCAGCGAGCAGAGGAGCGATCTGGACTGGAGGCAGAGTGAGGCAGCCGCGCGTTTGTCGTGATTCGTGAATCTGAAGGAGGGAGAAAGGAAGACTGTGTAACTTGTAAGCAAAAGTGAGAGAGAGTGCAGTTGTAGAGTCCGCTAGAGATGCAAATGATCCCCACACACAAAAAATTCAAATATTATTCAATTCAATGTTACCAAAAAAAAATACACATGTCAATATATTTTATAAAATTAAATTGATAACGGAGATTTACATATTTCTTAAGCACCTAACTTAAATAATCTAAATCTTTTTTACTAAAACAATGTGTAACTACTCGAAATACAAGGGTTTATGCTAAATACATAAATATTATTCTATTATAACAAGCCTCAAATATAAAAGATATATTTTTAAATAATAATATAAATTTATTATAAATAATTTTATAATTTTATAAGTTTTATAAGTAATTTTTTATGTATTATAAATATAGTTATTTTATAATATTATTTTATTGATTTATAATAATTGAATATAATTAAGAAAATTAAAATGAGGGAAAATCATATTTATCACAATCATCTAATTTAATTTTTTTAAATATTTTGTAAAATTGGTATGATAACTTATTATATATGATAATTGTTTGACTCATTGTACCTTGATTGTCAATTTATTTTTCAACATATAATGGTATTTGTATTTATTTGATGAAAATAAAATGTAAAATACAAACCAAAAAATATGATGTAA
>NC_021164.2:58727308-58731173 GCF_000331145.2 Cicer arietinum | reverse complement strand
ATTAAAGATTTGCTTATACTTTAAATCAATTTTAGGTATTTAAAAGTTTTAACTAATTATTTGTGCAATTGAATTATAGTTATATTGATAGGTACCAAAAATAAATTCTATTAAAAAATAATTTAATTTTACGCAATACTTAATTTTTCATTTATTTTTTAACATTCAAATTATTATTATAATAAGGAAAATTAAAATAAAAATAGCATTCAATTATAGATATATAATTTAATTGATGAAAGTTTAGTGTTAGCATATTTTTTCAGAATACATATATAGTAAACTTTTGTTCATTATATTTTTTTAATATATTCATATATATTATAATTGGAAGTAATTTTTTTAATAATTTTTCATATATTCATATTTTATGATTATTTTTATAATTTTTTATATATTCGTATTTTATGATTATTTTTAATAAATTTGTGTCTTTTATGTCAAATAGAATATATATTTTTATTTTATAAAATGTTACTAAAAAAAATGGATAGACATAAATTAAAAGTAATTTTAAATGGATTGACGTTAATGAGTAATTGAATTAGAAACGTATAAAATAATTACTCATCATAAGTGAAATAATATAATTGTAAGGAGGATTAGATAAATAACATTTATGTCGATATCTATGAGTGATTATATGGTTTTTTTTCATTGAATTTAATGATTAATAATATAAATTATTACAACTGGTAAATGACTAATAATACTATAAAATGATTTATAAATTTCTTATAAAATAACTTATAAAATAATTTGATAATAATATAAATTATAAATTATTATCAAATTGTAAAATAATTTATAAATTTATTATAAATAATTTTATAATTTATAAATTTATTATAAAATAATATTAAAGAAATAGATTTTAGAGATATTAAAGAAATTGTTGAAGGAAGACGAGAAGTTGTTGAAAGAGGAGAGATACTCTCATGAGGTACACATCAGCTTATAGATATGAACTAGCCACCATTTTCACCTTCCATTGCCATGCTTAATTTGGTCTTGTGTTATTTACGGTAAAAAAAAATAATTTTAATTAATTTATTTATCATTTTTCTCCATCTCTCTCCTATTTATTTGAGCCAAGGGGTGCTATTCCATTTCACGTAATACCAATGTTTATTGCTTATGTTTCTTGTATTATGATTTTAATGGAGTGTTGGTGGCAATTGTGACAGTTGAGAAGAAAGTGTATAAAGATAGAAAAAGGTGAGAGTTTAACCTTTTTCATTTGAATTTTCCTTTCATGCATGTTCATCTTTTAAGGTGAGAGCTTAATATTTTTAAAATGAAACAGAAACACTTCAACTTCTTCTCCCCCTTGATACAATCCAAAATATGTATCGCCACTTCAAGCAAATATGTTTTAAATTATCTTCAATTTGAGTATAATCTCCTTTTAAATGTGTCACAATTTGTTTTTGAAATAGTGAGATTAATGGTTAGTTGTTTGTTTTCTCTATTCTTTTTAGTATCAATTATCTCTTTCTTTAAAAAATTGGCTATTTTATTATTTGTGATGACATTCAATTAGTACTGCATAATTCTATAAGTGTCTTGAAACTATTTACACTAATTAAATTAATTATTAAAACAGGTAATTAAATTTTGTTTTGCAAGTATAGTTGTTCTTATAGATATGAACTATAGCCACCATTTTCACCTTCATTGCCATGCTTAATTTGGTCTTGTATTATTTACGGTAAAAAAAAAATTAATTAATTAATTTATTTATTTATCATTTTGCTCCATCTCTCTCCTATTTATTTGAGCCAAGGGGTGCTATTCCATTTCACGTAATACCAATGTTTATTGCTTATGTTTCTTGTATTATGATTTTAATGGAGTGTTGGTGGCAATTGTGGTAGTTGAGAAGAAAGTGTATAAAGATAGAAAAAGGTGAGAGTTTAATCCTTTTCATTTGAATTTTCCTTTCATGCATTTTCATCTTTTAAGGTAAGAGCTTAATATTTTTAAAATGAAACAGAAACACTTCAACTTATTCGACCCTTGATACAATCCAAAATATGTATCACCACTTCAAGCAAATATGTTTTAAATTATCTTCAATTTGAGTATAATCTCCTTTTAAATGTGTCACAATTTGTTTTTGAAATAGTGAGATTAATAGTTAGTTGTTTGTTTTCTCTATTCTTTTCAGTATCAGTTGTCTCTTAGTTTAAAAAATTGGCTATTTTATTATTTGTGATGACATTCAATTAGTACTGCATAATTCTATAAGTGTCTTGAAACTATTTACACTAATTAAATTAATTATTAAAACAGGTAATTAAATTTTGTTTTGCAAGTATAGTTGTTCTTATTAATATGAACTAGCCACCATTTTCACCTTCCATTGTCATGCTTAATTTGGTCTTGTATTATTTACGATAAAAAAAAATAATTTTAATTTATTTATTTATTTATTTATCATTTTGCTCCATCTCTCTCCTATTTATTTGAGCCAAGGGGTGCCACTCCATTTCACTTAATACCAATGTTTATTGCTTATGTTTCTTGTATTATGATTTTAATGGAGTGTTGGTGGCAATTGTGGTAGTTGAGAAGAAAGTGTATAAAGATAGAAAAAGGTGAGAGTTTAATCCTTTTCATTTGAATTTTCCTTTCATGCATTTTCATCTTTTAAGGTAAGAGCTTAATATTTTTAAAATGAAACAGAAACACTTCAACTTATTCGACCCTTGATACAATCCAAAATATGTATCACCACTTCAAGCAAATATGTTTTAAATTATCTTCAATTTGAGTATAATCTCCTTTTAAATGTGTCACAATTTGTTTTTGAAATAGTGAGATTAATAGTTAGTTGTTTGTTTTCTCTATTCTTTTCAGTATCAGTTGTCTCTTTCTTTAAAAAATTGGCTATTATATTATTTTGTGATGACATTCAATTAGTCATGCATAATTCTATAAGTGTCTTGAAACTATTTACACTAATTAAATTAATTATTAAAACAGGTAGTTAAATTTTGTTTTGCAAGTATAGTTGTTCTTATTAATATGAACTAGCCACCATTTTCACCTTCCATTGCCATGCTTAATTTGGTCTTGTATTATTTACGGTAAAAAAAATAATTTTAATTTATTTATTTATCATTTTGCTCCATCTCTCTCCTATTTATTTGAGCCAAGGGGTGCTACTCCATTTCACGTAATACCAATATTTATTGCTTATGTTTCTTGTATTATCATTTTAATGGAGTGTTGGTGGCAATTGTGCTAATTGAGAAGAAAGTGTATAAAGATAGAAAAAGGTGAGAGTTTAATCCTTTTCATTTGAATTTTCCTTTCATGCATGTTTATTTTTTAAGGTGAGAGCTTAATATTTTTAAAATGAAACAGAAACACTTCAACTTCTTCTATCTCTTGATACAATCCAAAACATGTATCACCACTTCAAGCAAAGATGTTTTAAATTATCTTCAATTTGAGTATAATCTCCTTTTAAATGTGTCACAATTTGTTTTGGAAATAGTGAGATTAATGGTTAATTGTTTGTTTTCTCTATTCTTTTTAGTATCAATTGTCTCTTTCTTTAAAAAATTGGCTATTTTATTATTTGTGATGACATTCAATTAGTACTGCATAATTCTATAAGTGTCTTGAAACTATTTACACTAATTAAATTAATTATTAAAACAGGTAATTAAATTTTGTTTTGCAAGTATAGTTGTTCTTATTAATATGAACTAGCCACCATTTTCACCTTCCATTGTCATGCTTAATTTGGTCTTGTATTATTTACGATAAAAAAAATAATTTTAATTTATTTATTTATTTATTTATCATTTTGCTCCATCTTTCTCCTATTTATTTGAGCCAAGGGGTGCTACTC
>NC_021164.2:58712422-58717308 GCF_000331145.2 Cicer arietinum | reverse complement strand
GTTGTTCTTATAGATATGAACTAGCCACCATTTTCACCTTCCGTTGCCATGCTTAATTTGGTCCTGTACTATTTACGGTAAAAAAAAATAATTTTAATTAATTAATTAATTTATTTATCATTTTGCTTCATCTCTCTCCTATTTATTTGAGCCAAGGGGTGCCACTCCATTTCATTTAATACCAATGTTTATTGCTTATGTTTCTTGTATTATGATTTTAATGGAGTGTTAGTGGCAATTGTGCTTGTTGAGAAGAAAGTGTATAAAGATAGAAAAATGTGAGAGTTTAATCCTTTTCATTTGAATTTTCCTTTCATGCATGTTCATCTTTTAAGATGAGAGCTTAATATTTTTAAAATGAAACAGAAACACTTCAACTTCTTCTCTCGCTTGATACAATCCAAAACATGTATCGCCACTTCAAGCAAATATGTTTTAAATTATCTTCAATTTGAGTATAATCTCCTTTTAAATGTGTCACAATTTGTTTTTGAAATAGTGAGATTAATGGTTAGTTGTTTGTTTTCTCTATTCTTTTTAGTATCAATTGTCTCTTTCTTTAAAAAATTGACTATTTTATTATTTGTAAACAGCGATGAAGAAATTTGTAAAAAATTGACTATTCTTTTTAGTATTATTTGTCTGGTTCAGGTAGCTTTCTTCCTTTTTTTTTCACCCTATTTTTATAGCGCTTATAACTAACTTAATTAAGCTGTGTATCCAAACAGAAAAGATAATTTCGGTTAGAAGTTAGTTATTCAATTCTGGAAATTAAGCTCTATAGAAAAGATAAGCTGCGTTGAAGAATTTGTGAACTCATATCTTGTAGATTTGTACAGCATCGAACTGGAGGATTAGTTATTTGGAGGTCAGGAAGTGTTATGTGGGTGTACCGTGGTAACAATTATCAAGGGCCAAAAATTGTGTCTCAACAAATTTCAAAGGGAGGACCTGAGAACATGACGCCGGAGGAGGTTGAGTTCGATAGAATGCTTGATGATTTTGGTCCTCGTTTTGTTGATTGGTGGGGTACAGGAGTACTTCCTGTTGATGCTGATTTGCTTCCTTCTATGCTACCTGGTTACAAAACACCTCTTAGGTTTCTTCCTGCAAGAATGCATCCACGGCTCACCAATGATGAGCACACAAATATGCTGAAACTTGCCAAAGCTCTTCCTTGTCATTTTGCCTTGGGTAAGTGAAAATCATCAGCAGTACTGTTTTATTAAATTTCTTTAACTTTTTCTGATAACGATCTTGTGCTGACCATCATAAAGGGAGAAATAGAAATCTTTAAGGTCTGGCGTGTGCTATTCTTAAGCTTTGGGAGAAAAGTTTAGTTGCAAAGATTGCTGTCAAGCATGGTGTCCAGAATACAAACAATGAACTGATGGCTCAGGAGCTAAAGGTTTGTTATGTACAAATTCCTGTTCGTTGCCAGTTGCTTGTGAAATTGAGTTTGCTTAAAGGCTATAGCTGAATGCATCAAATTATGTGCAAGTACCTTGTTGCTAAGGAATAAATATTACATTGTAATAACCATTGCTTAAAACTGTATAATAGGCTGCAGGGCTGATTAGATAAAAAATAGTAAATGCAATTTGTAGAATGAACAGTGCAATTAGTATTTATAATTTTTGTTGTGGTCCAGAAATTAACAGGAGGTACCTTGTTGCTAAGGAATAAATATTACATTGTAATATATCGTGGGAAGGACTTCATTCCAGCCAGTGTGGGTACCATTTTAGCTGAAAGACATGAATTAAAGAAACAGATGCAGGATGCTCGGGAGAAGGTGGAGCGCAGATCTGTTAATGCAACTCCACCTGAGGAAGATCAAACATCTGCACTAGCAGGGTCATTGACTGAGTCTGAGTTCTATGAAGCTCAAGCACCCTGCGGAAGGGACTTATATATTGTTGAACGTGAGAAGATGATGAAAGAGGCTGCCAAAACCAACAATGTTAGGCTCATGAAAAAAGTTGAACTTAAACTAGCTGTTGTAAGTATCTACTTGTTTATGAAGATTATATATGGTTGAGACAGTAGTTGTGCTTTATTGTTGGAATGTAAATCATAAATGGCTTGCTTTAAAGGGGAAGAGGTTTTTTAATGTTCACATAATTAGTCTGCAAATAACTATCATACTGTTGTCGTGTCATAAGAAGAGGAACTGTTGAGAGGTCGCTATGTTCTTTGGCATTCTGATTCAAGATCGTAAGTTAATACTGCTATTTACATGTTATAATATTTATTTATATATTGATATATCCCAAGGTTGAAATTGAGGTTTCCAAAGCAAATAGGATATGTTGTGGGGGATACCGTTCATTAGCCAAAGCTTTGAAATCAGTTGGAAGGTTTGGTAGTTTAGTAATGGTGCAGAAAAATGTATCTTATGAATCGGTGGTTTAGTCTTAGAAATCTTTTTTTCCCATCAAGGGCTTCTTGAATCTCAGGAATATGGCAACTTCATTTTTTGCATAAAACCTTAGAAATTCATTATGGGCATAAAGCCTTAGAAACACTCAACATTTGATACATCCTTGGAGCTTTAGGTCAAGCCAATAGGGACTAAATACGTTGAGCTTAAATGCCTAATAAACTGAAGAATTAAGAAAAAGCAAAAATAACCAATGGTGAGACTTGGTAGGTAGGCCTCAGTTTGGAATTCTGGATTCCTGATAATATAAATCCTTTCAGCTTATTGTTTTTACCTAATTGTTACTGCAGCACTTGTTTATCTGCTTGCTGTTTTATAAAGTTCAATTTGGATGTTTGGCTTTATCTGAATTGTAAAGCCTGAATAAGCTTGCTGTGTTTTAGTTCAACTGTATATACTTATTTATAGTGAGGTATTTATATCCCTCAAATACAGCATATTAAAAGGATAGAAATGAATATTTATAATGTGTTTTTGTGACTTTTGTTTTCTTATGAACATTTAATTTGATTTTCTTTTTTCATATTTACACCTCTAAATACATGAACAGGCCCAGGCAGATATGTTAAAAGCAGAAAAGCTATTAGCTGAACTAAAAGTGTCCATGGTTCCAGCTGGTCCTGATAATGAGCGAGAAACAATCACAGATAAAGAACGTGTTATGTTCCGTGCGGTTGGTTTAAAAATGAAGGCGTACTTGCAACTTGGTTGGTAATATTCAGCTGAATAGAAGTTGCTATATTGCAATGATGCAATCCTAACTTCTACTTATGATATTCCGCAGGTACACATGGTATTTTTGATGGTATCATTGAGAATATGCATTTGCATTGGAAGCATCGAGAACTTGTTAAATTAATAACAAAAGAAAAGACTCTTGCAATTGTTGAAAACACAGCTAGGTTACTGGACTTCAAGAGTGGTGGAATTCTAGTAGCAATAGATAGACTTCCCAAAGGATTTTCTCTGATTTACTATCGTGGAAAGAATTATAGGCGGCCCATTAGTCTCCGGCCAAGAAACCATTTAATGAAAGCAAAAGCATTGGAGCATTCCATATCCATGCAACGGCACGAGGTTTCAAATTTTTATGACAATTTCAAATCTATTTTTCTCATTTTATATGTGACAATATTTGATCTTGTATAAGTTGTGCAGGCTCTGAGTCAGCATATAACTGAGTTGAGGGGGGAAATAGAAGAAATGAAAAAAGAACTTGTAAGTAATCAATGCATTGTGCTTACCTGAAATGACTTAATTGGTTGCATACCCAGCTAATTATTACTTCAAAATAATCTCATGAAGAGACTGGGAAAATCCTCCACCCCATATATTTTGGGTTTTGCATTTTACCATCATCATTCCAGGATTTCATTAATGGCAATTCCCACAAGTACGCTTCCGCCTTTAGTTATTCATCATGTAATTGACATGGATTATTAACAATTGGTATCAGAGCTCCTACCATGTTTAATTCATGATGAAATTCGGTTATTGTCTTTGTTTAGGATTCAATTTGGGAATTTTGACATGATTAAAAAAAATCATTTAATTATATAAATTCCATAGCAATAACTTAAACAAATTAAATTCCATAGCAATAACTTAGGCAATTCCCACAGCAACTGAATGTATTTCAAAAGGTAAATCAAAACTTAAAAACTCCTGCCAGCACCACCGACACCGCGACCGAAGGGGATATGTTGAACAGGGACGGAGTCAACCTGAACGACGCCGGGAATTTCAGACATTCCAAGAGCGGCAAGCATCTGTTTCCTTGTCGATGGTCGGTCCTAAGGGCAGAGACTTCGGGAACGGAATCCGGCGATCTTGTTACGAAGCCTCTTGGATGGAATGAATCCTTTCCCGTTCAGGTTGATCGAAGCCGATCTTGTTACGAATCCCTTCCCGTTCAGGTTGATCCCGCCGTTCATATCTTTTTGTTTTGTGGGTACTCGTTCCATGGTTTCGGCTTGGCTCCGGTGTGTGTGTGCAGCGACTGCGGCATTCATATTTTGTTTTTTTTTATTCATTTATCTATTTGTTTTTTTTTTTTTTGGATATGAATATTTTTGTTTATTATAAAACAAATAATCTGTGGGAATACTTTTGGATATGAATTTTTTTGTTTATTGGATCCTCTTGCTAAATATGGTTATGCGGTGCGAGAATTCAGTTACTTCCCTGTTTCATGGTGTTTTGCAATGGAGCTTTTCAATTAATATCAGAACTGGAGCTCTGACTTGTAACATTGCACCGGTTTGATTGCAGTGAATTCTTACTCCAATTTACCATCTTTAGCGTAGAACACTAATGTTTGACTATTTTTTTTTTGAACAATATTAGTGAACAATATTTTTTAATACTAATAAAATAAAGTTTATATTAGTGAAAAATAAATTTTTATTTTTAAATATTGTTTTATTTGGATATAAATTTTTTT